>NC_057813.1:594313727-594354919 GCF_018294505.1 Triticum aestivum
GGGGGATTCATCCGCGAAAATGTAAGGGGAGGGCATATATATATAGGTAGAGGGAGCTAGGAGAGTCGAAATGAGGAGCGGTTTTTGGCCACGCGATCGTGATCGAACGACCGAGAGCATGGAGGGGAGTTAGATGGGTTTTGGGCCACTTTGGAAGGGGTGTTGGGCTGCACACAAAAGAGGGCTTTACGGTTACCCGATTAACCATTGGAGTATCAAACGACCTCCAAATGGCACGAAACTTGATAGGCGGTCTACCGGTGCTATACCAAGGCCGCTTGGCAAACCTCGGGCCATTCCGAGAATGTTTAATACCCGCACACGAAAAGAGGCAAAAGGGGGACGCCGAAGGACATAGGAGTGCCGGATTGCAAAACGGACAACGGGGAAAATGCTCGGATGCATGAGACGAACATGTATGCAAAATGAGATGCACATGATGACATGATATGAAATGCATATGATAACATGATAAAATGCAACACGCAAGCAAATGACATGGCAACAACGACGAATAACTGGCAGACACCTGGCGCATCGAATCCGGGGCGTTACAACACTCCTCCACTAACAAGAGATCTCGTCCCGAGATCTTAGGACCGAGACGGAAGGGAAAAAGGATGAGGTGAAACAAGAACTCAAGAGAAGAAGCAAAGAATCGAGAGCACTCGAGAAGAATTTGAACGAGATCTTGGAGAAGGCATGTGACTGATGAAATTCATTCTTACGTCACACTTGAAAAGAATTGAGAATAACTCCGGGGAATTAGAAGAGTCAGGTAAGATCCTGGAAAAAGACCTGTGGGTTAGGGCCCACTGAAAAAAAACACCGTTGAAAAGGATTGTTGAAGAGGTAGATGATGCACCGGAATGATTGAAATATTTGAATGAGGTGGCAACCTCGAATTAATTGGAACACAGACGAATCTCTCGAGACGTCATGAGCACTCCGGAAGGATAAACTGGCGAGAAGCGAACGAGCAAGGAAAACACTTGATCCAAGGGAATGAATATGATCAACCCGAAAAACTTGAATTGAAAACACCGGAAAGAAAAAGAGATGAAGAATGACGAACGATACGAGAATTCACCGGTTGAAATAATTGACAAAATATTGAAGAGGCTCCACACGAATGAAATTGATGGTCAAAACAGACTCAGACTCCGGGAAGAAAAGGGTGGGAGGGCGGGAAAACAAAGGCAACTTGGAAGGGGAAACTGACGAATATCTTGAAGAGAGAACACCGGTTGAAATCATTGAAGAAAGAAAGCAAAGACTTCACACGAGTAGGATGGATACTCGATAACGGCCTCCGGTTCCAAGAAGAAGAAGGGAGGGCGGGTGGGAAAAGAAAACAACTGAGAATGGAAAAACAACTTCGATCGAAAAGAGCTGAGGATTGATCTCCCAGAGACAAAGAGGGTCGAATAGTCTTGACGGGAGATGCACCGGACAACAGAGGATGGACAACGAACGAAAACTAACCGCATGATCCTAAAGAAAAAATTTGAACGGGAAGAGGAGTAAGTCAAAACACCTACGTCACGATTCCTCACCAGAGTGACGAAAGGGCTGAGGAGTAAAAGAATTCCTACTCTCCGATATAACTAGACTCTGAAAACAGTTTTCTTCTAGACTCAACAACGGCCAAACTACACGATCAATCAAGGGGGCTCCTAAGGTCGGTCGAGGCTCTGATTACCAACTTGTCACGCCCAATATGCGACCCTATCCAAGAGGAACTCGAAGGTCCCACCAAGGATAGACCCACATATTGAAACGCTTTTGCAAGGTGGATATCATTACATCAACATTACATAATAGTGGGGATACATACATAAGGCATACAATGCCACACGAATACAACAATACATCATACAAGAACAACATCCGACTACGGATGAATCATAAACAGAAACTCAAACAATATCCACCCTGCTAGCCCAGGCTGCCGACCTGGAACCTATCCCCTGATCGAAGGAACAGAAGAAGAACTCGACGCAAGCAAGCATCGCTCTCGCGTCAGGATCATCGCATAACATGTACCTGCAACTGTTGTTGTAGTAATCTATGAGCCACGAGGACTCAGCAATCCCATTACCATGGGTATCAAGACTAGCAAAGCTTAATGGGAAAGGAAGGGGTAAAGTGGTGAGGTTGCAGCAGCAACTAAGCATGATATGGTGGCTAACATACGCAAATGAGAGCGAGAAGAGAAACAAAGGAACGGTCGTCAACTAGCAATGATCATGAGGTGATCCTGAACACCTACTTACGTCAATCATAACACAGAAACCATGTTCACTTCCCGGACTCCGCCGAGAAGAGACCATCACAGCTACACACGCGGTTGATGTGTTTTAATTCGGATCTGGTGTCAAGTTATCTACAACCGGACATTAACAAATTCCCATCTGCCACATAACCGCGGGCACGGCTCTCGAAAGTTTATACCCTGCAGGGGTGTCCCAACTTAGCCCATGACAAGCTCTCGCGATCAACGAAGGAATAGACCTTCTCCCAGGAAGACCCGATCAGTCTCGGAATCCCGGTTTACAAGACATTTCGACAATGGTAAAACAAGACCAGCAAAGCCGCCCGATGCGCCGACAATCCCGATAGGAGTTGCACATATCTCGTTCTCAGGGCAACACCGGATAGGTCAGCCTACGAGTAAAACCAGACCTCGAGTTGCCCCGAGGGGGCCCCGCAGTCTGCCCGGTTCAGGCCAGCACTTAGACAAGCACTGGCCCGGGGGGGCTAAAATAAAGATGACCCTCGAGAGAGCGACTCCCAAGGGAAAAATTAGGTGGTGGTGAGGCAAATGGTAAAACCAAGGTTGGGCCTTGCTGGACAAGTTTTATTCAAAGCGAACTGTCAGGGGGGTCCCATAAATCACCCGACCGCGTTAGGAACGCAAAATCCGGGAACATAACACCGGTATGACGGAAACTAGGGCGGAAAGAGTGGAAAAAAACACCAGGCATAAGGCCGAGCCTTCCACCCTTTACCAAGTATATAGATGCATTAATAATATAAGAGATATTGTGATATCCCAACATAGCCCTGTCCACCATGGAGAAATCTTCAACTTCACCTGCAACTAGCAACGCTATAAGAGGGGCTGAGCAAAGCGGTAACATAGCCAAACAACGGTTTGCATAGGAAAGGTGTCAAAGGTTAGAGGTTCATGGCAATTTGGGAGGCTTGAAGAGCAAATGATAGGTAACGCAGCATAGCGATAGAACGAAGCAACTAGCATAGCAATGATAGTAGTGAGATCCAGGGTAGCGGTCATCTTGCCTGAAATCCCGCAAGGAAGAAGAATGAGTCCATGAAGAAGATGAAGCCATGAAGATGAACCAAGCGTAGACGAACGCATCCTCACGATCGCAACGAAAACGGGAACTATCGAGAAGAAGCACACAACATGGTAAACACACCACACATGGACAAGACATGATGCTCAACAAGCATGATGCATGACAAAGCTACATGAAGCTACTCATGGCAAGAGATGATGCAAACAAGAACAACACATCAAGGCAAGTTTAAATGAGGCCGGAAACAACATATAACAATTCCGATAAGTCCTCATAAGCATATTTCGAAATTGGTCCAGAACTGAACAAACCTTATGTTCAAGTTGTTAAGCATCAAGTTTAAGATGCACCAAGATGATCTACACGAAATTCTAGTCAAGTTACATATAAAGTTCATTAGATTCGGAGCTACAGCCTAGAAGATATGAGCAAAACAAGTTAAGCATGGCATCGGTGCAGAATGCATACAAACATCAAGCAAACACCTCAAAACAAGGATGCAACACGATAATATGAAGCTACATGCAAAAACAAGCAAGTTTCATATAGAACACACTCAAAACGGAGCAACGGTTCAACACACACACACTATACAAGTCATAGCAACAATCTGTCCAAAACAGCAACTAGGCATCTTGCAAGCATCAAAACAATATGCTAAGGCAACCCAACATAATAACAAAAGGCATGGGCATGAAGTACGGGTAAAGCATAACCAAACATGAACACTGAGCTATCTCCAGAAATCACTAGAACATGCTCAAAAACACATGGTAAGATTGCAAATAATAACAGTTTCAGACTTTAGCAGAAATAACATCAGGTTGCAATGTTTAGAGCTGTGAAACAACATGTTACAGGAACTTATCATGGCAAACAAAGGCATGGCATGAATCTACTAATTGCATAGATCAAAAGTCCCTTACTGACCATAAGTCAAAAAGGCATAGAAAATATGATGGCACCCATGTAAACATGGCAAGTTATATTACAGATTCATACATGGCAAGAACAACAATAAGTAGACATGTTGGTGAGCTTGAACCACTCACCATAGAGCAATACATGGCATGGCAAGGCAACCAACAATAAGAAGACATGTTTATAAAGCTAAGCATGGCAAGAGCAAGTTCATAGGGTTCATGGATCACTAGGAAAACACATGGAATCAACTGAACTTAATGTTAACAGGCTGATAGCAACATTATCAAGCAACTTTGGAGCAAGATAACAACATGTTCCAGCAGGCTATAATTGCAACCAAGGGCGTGCATGGATGGAGCAAGACATGTAGATCAAAACATGTTTATAGAACATCTCCAGATTATGTATAGAATGATTAGTAGCAACATGTTTATATAGCAACAAAATATAACAGAATCTGTCAGGAAAACAGCAACAGCAAGTACACTACTTAACAAGCTCAATTCACTCACCACAAGTCATTGCATGACAATATAAGCATAGCATCATCAATAAGGCATGTTTTTGAAACAAACCAAGTCAAGAACAAGTCCATAGCATGCAAGGATCAACTATATCCAGCTTGGCCATATTGAGTAACAAGTAAACAATCTGCCAGGAAACATTTTGAAGCAAAAGTAGAGCGCTCAAATGACATGCTAGGCTACTCCATAATTTCAAACAAGTCCATGAATGGATAGACAATAACCATATGTTCAAAACACCCTTACTGAAGTATCTCTAAATATGCATGGATCTCTCTGTAGCATCAAGTTTACATGGCATCAAAATAACAGCAGAACATGGACCAAAATCAGCAATATCACGAAGCCTAGTTTGCATGCTTGTGCTAGTCACCACGTTGATCACAAAAATACATGGCATACACCCCTGGAAAGATGGCATGGCATATATCAAAACACATGAAGACATCAACCTCATAGGATGCACACATCAAACATGGCAAAAATGATAAATGAGCAAGTTATAACAGTTTCAGCAGATTAACATCAACATGCACTCTTCCAACAGCATTTCAGGCACCAAGATGAGCTCAAATGAAAATGATGCAATGGAATGAAATGAATTACTCGTTGAGGCGAACAATTTGACATATTACACGCACGAAACGGAGCTACGGATGCAGAGATACAGCAGGTCAAACATGGCATGATTATGCAATAATTTTAGGACTTGGTGGATAAACAACCTCTGAGATCTAGATCTGGCGCGGGACCCGAGGGCGGCCGGAGATGAGGCGGCGGCTCTCCGGAGCTGGAGGCCGCGGAGGCGCCGGAGATGGCCGGGCGGTGGCGAGGAGGTGCCCGGAGGGGAGGGGATCGGCGCCGGTCGCCAGAGATGCGCGCGGAGGCGGGGCGCCGGCCTCCGGTGGAGGAGAGGCGGGGCCGGGCGGGCGCGGCGCCGTCGGGCAGAGCCGCGGGTGGGCGCGGCGCCGGCGAGCAGAGCTTGGGGCGCGGGGGCGCGGCCGGGCCCGGTCGACGCCGAGGCGGCGCGGGGAGGCGGGGGCGGCGGCGACCCGGGTGAAGGCGGTGGAGGCCGGCCGGGCGGCGGCGCTCGCCGGCGGAGGGCATGGCGAGGCGACGGCGCGGGGCGGAGCTTCGGGCGGCGGCGGGCGCGTCGGGCCCCGCTCGGGCCTGCGCGGGCCGGCGGTGAGGGGAAGCGGCGGCGCCCACGTGGTAGGCCTCCGTTGGCTGCGGGCGGTGGCAGTGATTCGTCCGAAGGCGGCGGACATGTCCGGTGCGGTGGGAGGAGAAAAACAAGGGTTTCGGGGGGAATTCATCCGCGAAAATGGAAGGGGAGGGCATATATATATATAGGTAGAGGGAGCTAGGAGATTCCAAATGAGGAGCAGTTTTCGGCCACGCGATCGTGATCGAACGACCGAGAGCATGGAGGGGAGTTAGATGGGTTTTGGGCCACTTTGGAAGGGGTGTTGGGCTGCACACAAAAGAGGGCTTTACGGTTACCCGGTTAACCGTTGGAGTATCAAACGACCTCCAAATGGCACGAAC
This sequence comes from Triticum aestivum, assembly GCF_018294505.1. NCBI lineage: Eukaryota > Viridiplantae > Streptophyta > Magnoliopsida > Poales > Poaceae > Triticum > Triticum aestivum. The sequence continues at coordinate 594,320,047 of NC_057813.1, forward strand.
CTTGATAAGCGGTCTACCGGTGCTATACCAAGGCCGCTTGGCAAACCTCGGGCCATTCCGAGAATGTTTAATACCCGCACACGAAAAGAGGCAAAAGGGGGACGCCGGAGGACATAGGAGTGCCGGATTGCAAAACGGACAACGGGGAAAATGCTCGGATGCATGAGACGAACATGTATGCAAAATGAGATGCACGTGATGACATGATATGAAATGCATATGATGACATGATAAAATGCAACACGCAAGCAAATGACATGGCAACAACGACGAATAACTGGCAGACACCTGGCGCATCGAATCCGGGGCGTTACAGGGGGGCACACTTGCGAGCCCCTGGTGTGGTCGAGCCGCACTCTGGGTCCATTGTGATCGTGCCCCTTCCCCTGCGCCCATGGTATCTCCAAAGCGTAATGATGTACGCGGAGGGTTGTTCTTGCAATCATGTGAGGGCGGGGGTTGGGGCCGCATTTCTACGCGTGCTCTGATCGCACCAGGTGGTCTTGGTTGGTATTGCTTCGGGCGCGTTTTGTTGTATCCGGCCGTTTAACGGCCGGACTCGAGAATTGCCTTAGAAGGCTGTTCTGTACTTCTACCGCGAGAGCCGCTGTATGTTCCTCCGTTCGGAGGGAGCGTTCTGTATTTCCGTTGACCGTGATGACTCCACGAGGGCCTGGCATCTTGAGCTTGAGGTATGCGTAATGCGGCACCGCGTTGAATTTTGCAAACGCGGTTCGTCCGAGCAGGGCGTGATAGCCGCTGCGAAACGGGACTATGTCGAAGATTAACTCCTCGCTCCGAAAATTGTTCGGGGATCAGAAGACCACTTCTAGTGTGACTGAGCCTGTACAGTTGGCTTCCACACCTGGTATGACACCTTTAAAGGTTGTCTTTGTAGGTTTAATCCTTGAGGGGTCTATGCCCATCTTGCGCACTGTATCCTGATAAAGCAGGTTCAGGCTACTACCGCCATCCATCAGGACTCTTGTGAGGTGGAATCCATCGACGATTGGGTCTAAAACCAATGCGGCGAATCCGCCATGGCGTATGCTGGTCGGATGGTCTCTTCGATCGAAAGTGATCGGACACGAGGACCATGGATTGAACTTCGGGGCGACTGGCTCCATCGCATAGACGTCCCTTAGTGCGCGCTTCCTCTCCCTCTTGGGTATATGGGTTGCGTAAATCATGTTCACCGTCCGCACTTGTGGGGGGAAACCCTTCTGTCCTCTATTGTTCGGCGGTCGGGTCTCTTCCTCGTCGTCGCTGTTTAGCCCCTTGTCATTGTTTTCGGCAATTAACTTACCTGCCTGCTTGAACACACATTAGTCTCTGTTGGTGTGATTAGCTGGCTTTTCAGGGGTGCCATGTATCTGGCATAAGCGGTCGAGTATTCGGTCCAAATTGGACGGACCCAGAGTGGTTCTTTTGAATGGCTTCTCCCGTTGACCAGGTTTAGAGCCTCGGAATCCGGCGTTGACTGTTGTATCCTCCTTATCGTCGCCGTTAATGCGGCGTTTGTTTTTGTTTCGACGTGACCTGCCGTTGTTGTCCTTAGTATCCCGACTGCCAGAATTTTTACGGAGATTATTGCTGCGAGCTAGCCAGCTATCCTCTCTCGCGCAAAAGCGGGTCATTAACGATGTGAGGGCTGCCATGGATTTCGGCTTTTCTTGTCCCAGGTGCCGGGCTAGCCATTCATCGCGGATGTTATGTTTGAAGGCTGCAAGGGCCTCTGCATCCGGACAGTCGACGATTTGGTTTTTCTTTGTCAAGAACCGTGTCCAGAATTGTCTGGCCGATTCGTCTAGCTGCTGAATGATGTGGCTTAGGTCATCGGCATCTGGTCGTCGCACATACGTGCCCTGGAAGTTGTCGAGGAATGCGGCTTCCAGGTCTTCCCAACACCCAATTGACTCTGCGGGCAAGCTGTTGAGCCAATGCCGAGCTGGTCCTTTAAGCTTGAGTGGGAGGTACTTGATGGCATGGAAGTCGTTGCCGCGGGCCATGTGGATGTGGAGAAGATAATCTTCGATCCAAACCGCGGGGTCTGTTGTGCCATCGTAGGATTCAATGTTTACGGGTTTAAACCCTTCAAGGATTTAATGATCCATTACTTCATCAGTGAAGAATAGCGGGTGTGTGGTGCCTCTGTATTGAGCAATATCACGACGCAGCTCGAGAGAGCGTTGTCTGCTGTGCTCGGCCCGGCCGGGGTTATTGTATCCGGCGCGACGGTATTCGTCATGGGTCGTGGGGCGCCCACATGATCCGTAGATGGATCTGGATTGCCTTGCCTTATCCTCCAATATATCTCGCAAGTACGGCATGTTCCCCCTTGGATTCGTATTTTTGGAGCGATGCCGGGGTACGGTCTTGATTGGGGGCCTGGATGCCTCTCTGTCACGACCACGGGGTGGTCGGTCGGCCGTATCATGCGCTGGTGATGGAGGTATGTACGCTTCCTTCTCTAATCGGGGAAGCAACTTGCGTCTTGGGTAGCTTCTGGAGGGGCGTTCGAGTTTATACTCTTCGGCCGCGAGGACCTCTGTCCATCGATCGTCCAGCAGGTCCTGATCAGCTTGAAGCTACTGCTACTTTTTCTTTAGGCTATTTGCCGTGGCGATAAGCCTGCGTTTAAAACGCTCTTGTTCGACGGGATCCTCGGGCATGACGAATTCGTCGTCATTGAGGCTTGCCTCATCTTCAGAGGGAGGCATATAGTTATAATCCTCTACCTCTTCGTCTGCCGCCCTCTCGTGAGGGCTTGCTTCTGCATCCTCCTGCGCTGAGTCTTGCTGGAGGGGGTTATCTTCGGCACTCTCTGGGGTATTATTATCTCCTGTGCCGGAATCTCCATTCTTGTTGTGGCGGGACTTAGAGCGGCGCCACTGACGCCGGCGCTTGGGCTGTTTCTTTAAAGAATCTGCCACCGATGTCTCTTCGCCGTCCCCGTCTTTTGGGGTATCCACCATGTATATATCGTATGACGAGGTGGTCTTCCAGTGCCCTGTATGCGCTGGTTCCTGTTCGTCTCCGGCATCGTCGTCCATAGCGTCGATGTCTTCGGAGTCGTAGTCTAGCATGTCGGTTAGATCATCGACAGTGGCTAAAAAGTGGGTGGTGGATGGGCTCTGAATTTCTTCGTCGTCCGTATCCCAACCATCTTGGCCATAGTCCGGCCAGGACTCTCCCGATAACGAGAGATGCTTTAGCGAATTTAGGATATCGCCAAAGGGCGAGTATTGGAAGATGTCTGCGGCGGTGAATTCCATAACCGGCGCCCAATCTGATTCGATTGGTAGGGGCGTGGGAGGTTCGGAGTCCGGCAAGGAGTCCGGCACCTCGGAATCACGAGTTTTGCGAGGGACAAGATTGGCGTTCGGCTCCATCGCCGTGGAAGTTGAAGCCCCCGAGGTGGTGTCCATCCACCGATCCTCGATCTGGGCGATCGGCTCCGGACTAAAGGCCGAAGCGGATTCGTGTGCGGCCACCAAGGCACTGTTCAGCGGCAGAGCTAGATCATGCCCATCGTAACAGTGCGGCGCGCTTGGCTTTGGCTCGAGCCCGTCGAAGATCAAGTCCCCGCGGATGTCGGCCTTGAAGTTTAGGCTTCCGAATCTGACCTGATGGCCAGGGGCGTAGCTTTCGATCTGCTCCAAATGGCCAAGGGAATTAGCCCGCAGTGCGAAGCCGCCGAATACAAAGATCTGTCCGGGGGGGAAAGTCTCACCCTGGACAGTGTTGTTGACTGAAGATGCCATCGAGCCTATCGGTGACGACATAGAGGAACTCTAAATGAAAGCACCAATGTCGGTGTCAAAACCGGCAGATTCCGGGTAGGGGGTCACGAACTGTGCGTCTAGGCGGATGGTAACAGGAGACAAGGGACACGATGTTTTACCCAGGTTCGGGCCCTCTTGATGGAGGTAAAACCCTACGTCCTGCTTGATTAATATTGATGATATGGGTAGTACAAGAGTGGATCTACCATGAGATCAAGGAGGCTAAACCCTAAAGCTAGCCTATGGTATGATTGTTGTAATGTATGTTGTCCTACGGACTAAAGCCCTCCGGTTTATATAGACACCGGAGGAGGCTAGGGTTACACAGAGTCGGTTACAATGGTAGGAGATCTACATATCCATATCGCCAAGCTTGCCTTCCACGCCAAGGAAAGTCCCATCCGGACACGGGACGGAGTCTTCAATCTTGTATCTTCGTAGTCTTGGAGTCCGGCGGACGATGATAGTCCGGCTGTCCGGACACCCCCTAGTCCAGGACTCCCTCAAACACCATGGCAGTTCTGCTGAAAACAACGTCAGTCTAGGTTAGTTTCATTCAAATCATGCAAATTAGAGTCCAAAACAAGGGCAAAAGTGTTTGGAAAAGTAGATACGTTGGAGACGTATCAACTCCCCCAAGCTTAAACCTTTGCTTGTCCTCAAGCAATTCAGTTGATAAACTGAAAGTGATAAAGAAAAACTTTTACAAACTCTATTTGCTCTTGTTTCTGTAAATATGTAAAGCCAGCATTCAAGTTTTCAGCAAAGATTATGAACTAACCATACTCACAATAACACTTAGGTCTCACATTTACTCATATCAATGACATAATCATCTAATGAGCAATAATAATAAAACTCAGATGACAACACTTTCTCAAAAAAATCATAATATGATATAAGAAGATGGTATCTCGCTAGCCCTTTCTGAGACCGCAAAACATAAATGCAGAGCACCTTTAAAGATCAAGGACTGACTAAACATTGTAATTCATGGTAAACGAGATCCAGTCAAGTCATACACAATATAAACTAATAGTAATGCATGCAAATGACAACGTGCTCTCCAGCGGGTGCTTTTTAATAAGAGGGTGATGACTCAACATAAAAGTAAATAGATAGGCCCTTCGCAGAGGGAAGGAGGGATTTGCAGAGGTGCCAGAGCTTGATTTTAAAATAGAGATGAATAACATTTTGAGCGGCATAGTTTCACTGTCAACGCAACAACTATGAGATGGCGATATCTTCCATGCTACATACATTATAGGCGGTTCCCAAACAGAATGGTAAAAGTTTATACTCCCCCACCACCAACAAGCATCAATCCATGGCTTGCTCGAAACAACGAGTGCCTCCAACTAGCAACATCCCTGGGGGAGTTTTGTTTAATTATTTTGATTTGCTTTGATCTTTTTGATCATGGGACTGGGCATCCCGGTTACCAGTCATTTTCTCATGAATGAGGAGCGGAGTCCACTCCTCTTGAGAATAACCCACCTAGCATGGAAGATACATGCAGCCCTAGTTGAAACATGAGCTGCTCGAGCATACAAAACAGAATTTCATTTGAAGGTTTGGAGTTTGGCACATACAAATTTACTTGGAACGGCTGGTAGATACCGCATATAGGAAGGTATGGTGGACTCATATGGAATAACTTTGGGGTTTATGGAGTTTGGATGCACAAGCGGTATTCCCGCTTAGTACAGGTGAAGGCAAGCAAAAGACTGGGAAGCGACCAACTGAGAGAGCGACAACAGTCATGAACATGCATTAAAATTAATTTACACCAAGTGCAAGCATGAGTAGGATATAATCCACCATGAACATAAATATCGTGAAGGATATGTTGATTTGTTTCAACTACATGCGTGAACTTGTTCCAAGTCGAGTCACTCGTATCATTCAAAGGAGGATACCATCCCATCATACCACATCATAATCATTTTAATAGCATGTTGGCACGCAAGGTAAACCATTATAAACTCACAGCTAATTAAGCATGGCATAAGCAACTATAATCTCTAAATGTCATTGCAAACATGTTTATTCATAATAGGCTGAATCAGGAACAATGAACTCATCATATTTACAAAAACAAAAGAGGTCGAGTTCATACCAGCTTCGCTCATCTGAATGAGTCCATCATATATAGTCATTATTGCCTTTCACTTGCACGACCGAACGGTGTGTATAATAATAATAGTGCACGTGCATTGGACTAAGCTGGAATCTGCAAGCATTCAACTCAAGAGAGAAGACAAAGTAATATGGGCTCAAAGTTAAATAAACAATCATGCATATGAGAGCCACTAAACATTTTTAATATGGTCTTCTACTCTCGACCCCCAAAGGAAAGAAAAGAAAATAAAACTATTTACATGGGAAAGCTCGCAACAAGCAAAAAGAAGAACGGGGAATCTTTTTGGGGTTTTATTTTAATTACTACTACAAGCATGGAAATTAAACTAACTATTTTTTCTGGTTTTTCTTAAGGTTTAACAAACACACAAGAAGAAAACTAGAAAAATAAATTAAACTAGCATGGATAATACAATGAAAGAGTGTGAGCACCGACGACTAGAATAGTGTGTGAACATGAATGTAAAGTCAGTGAGAAACACGTACTCCCCCAAGCTTAGGCTTTTGGCCTAAGTTGGTCTAATGCCAAGGATAGCCTGGCTGATATCCGAAGTTATAACTGGGGTCGTACTGAGATGCAGCAGCCAATGCATCCTGAGCAGCGGCATGTTGGCGAGCTTCCTACGCTCTCCCCTCGTGTTTGGCTGCATCCTCCCTGGTAACAACATGTCTTTGTTTTGCCTGGTAATCAAAAAGGAAAGGAGCAGGGAGAGTAACATGGAGAGCACTACGTCTCTCAAAGATTAGTCGATACTGGAGGAATTGTTCATTCCTCAAAAGAAAATGATGTTTGACCATCGCGTCATAATCTAAATAAGCAGGAGGCAACTCCATATCCTCCTCTCGTGGAGATATACCAAGATAATTAGCAACACGGGTCGCATAAATCCCTCCAAATAAATCTCCAAATATACCATTAGTATGCAACCTACGTGCAACTATTGCCCCCAAGTTGTAATCTTTATTACCTAACACAGCACTCTTGAGGACACAAAGATCAGGGACACACATGTGACATGCTTCATCTTTACCGTTAATGCATCTACCAATGAAGAGAGAAAAATAATGTATAGCAGGAAAGTGAATGCTCCCTATGGTAGCTTGTGCTATATCCCTAGATTCTCCCATAGTAATACTAGCGAGAAAGTCTTTATATTCAGATCTGTGGGGTTCATGAACATTGCCCCACTGCGGGAGTTTGCAAGCAGTTGTAAAATCTTCTAAGTCCATGGTATAAGATTGATCATAAATATCAAACAGGACATTCTAAGAATTACGCGAAGATGTGTATTTAAACCTTCTCACGAATGAATCAGTAAATTGGTAGTACTGAGGACACTTATCTTGTATGAAGTCCTCAAGATCGGCGTTACGCACATACGCGCCAAATTCATCCTTAATGCCTGCATCAATCATAAACTCTTCTGATGGCCATTCACAAGCCCGCACTTCTGCGTCCCTTGGTGGTTCATCGTCTTGCTCACGCATAGCACGCCTAGGTCCTCTCTTTGTTGAGGAACCACCTTGATCTGAAGAATTTCTGAAATTTTTAGTAACTTCAAAATAGAAGTGAATAAAACTAAACAAGATTGATAGCAACTACTCCCACAAGTGCCTAGAGCCTATATCATGCATTATAATTACTTGGGACCTCATAAATTTGACATGCAGGCTCAAGAACGGGGTCACCTAATGCAGCAAAAATTTGCAATGAATAAAGCACTAGAACAAAAACTAATTAGTCCAATGGAGGAGTCACATACCAAGCAACAATCTCCCAAAGCAGTTTTGTGAATGGAGCTTTGAGCAAGGAGATCGAAAATCGCAGCAAAATGAGCTAGAACTCGTGCTTGAGCTGGATGGGGATTTGATTGGGAGGAAGATGGAGTGTGTGGGTGCAGGAATAAGTGGAGGGGGCACCGTGGGCCCATGATACAGGGGGCGCGCCCAGGGGGTGTGGGCGCGTCCTCCACCCTCGTGGCCAGGTGCTTGCCCCCTGCAGTGTTTTCAGTGCCTAAAATCCTCAAATATTCCATCAAAAATCGTACTAAATTTGCAGGGCATTTGGAGCACTTTTATTTTCGGGATATTTTTTATTGCACGGATAATTCAGAAAACAGACAGATACTACTATTTTGCTTTATTTATTCTAAATAACAAAAATTAAAAAGAGGGTATAGAAGGTTGTGCCTTCTAGTTTCATCCATCTCATGATCATCAAAATGAATCCACTAACAAGGTTGATCAAGTCTTGTTAACAAGCTCATTCCGAATAATGTGGAACAGGAGAAATTTTGAATAACACTAGGTTACCTCAATGGGGATATGCACATTCCCAACAATAAGAATATCATATTTTTTCTTGACAGTAGGAAGAGGAAATTCAAAACCTCCAATAATGATAGTTGGAACTTTTCCAATAGAATTGATGCTATGAACTTGAGGTTGTTTCCTCGGAAAGTGTATCGTATGCTCATTACCATTAACATGAAAAGTGACAATGCCTTTGTTGCAATCAATAACAGCCCTTGCAGTATTCAAAAAGGGTCTACCAAGGATAATCGACATACTATCGTCCTTAGGAATATCAAGAATAACAAAGTCCGTTAAGATAGTGACATTTGCAACCACAACAGGCACATCCTCACAAATACCGACAGATATAGCAGTTGATTTATCAGCGATTTGCAAAGATATTTCAGTAGGTGTCAACTTATTCATTTCAAGTCTACGATATAAAGAGAGAGGCATAACACTAACACCGGCTCCAAGATCACATAAAGCAGTTTTAACATAATTTCTTTTAGGGCCATTTGCATTTCTGTCCCTAACTCGAACCACCTAATCAGATATACCCCTAATTCGAAAGCCTGCTCAAATTTGCCCCTCCGCCGTTAGGTGCCCTTACAGAAATGCCCTTCTGCGTCGTTACCGTCCGGTCAAACAACTTTGACCGTCCTGAAAAAAATAGCAAAAAAATTTAAAAAAATCTAAAATTTTGTGAGTTTGAAGATACTCATGTGTGCAAGGTGCGTGCAAATTTTCGTGCTATTTGGACATTCCAGGAGCTCATGGCGAGGAAAAACAGTTAATATGCACACTTGTGAATACTAAATTTGAAATAAAATAGCAAGAAAATTCAAAAAAATATGAAAAAAATTGGCATCAAAGAGGCTTGGGTGCACAAGGTGCTTGCAAGTTTTTGTGATCAAATGACATGCGAGGAGCTCTAGCAAGAAAAAACAAAATAGTCAATTTTTTCCCAAGTTTTTTCCCGAGCCAAATTTTGTTTTTTTCTCCACAAGCCCCTCCAATGTCCAAACACAACAAAAATTTGCACGCAGCTTGTAGACCATAGCCTCTTTGATGCCTAAAAAATTTATATTTTTTTGAATTTTCTTGCTATTTTTTTGAATTTACTGTTCACGGTCTTACATATTTATTGTTTTTCCTTTGACACGAGCTCCTGGAATGCCCAAACAGCACGAAAATTTGCATGCACCATGTGTCGTGGATTTGTCACGGTAGATGTCCTAGTGAAAGGACTTAGTCGTGGAGCCATCACTACGGGTTTACTTGAAGGGGTTAAAGCGGACACAAAGACACAAGGGTTTATAGTAGTTCGGCCCCTTCGATGAAGGTAAAAGCCTACGTCTAGTTGTGATGGAATTGATGTGATCTCGATGGCTATGGAGCAAACAAGCTTCTCCTAGGCTCAAGTTGTGGTTGTCTGTCTTGAACCGCCGCCGGGTCGTCCCCTTATATACACGGGTGACGCCCGTCGGTCCATAGAGTCCCAACCGGTTCATACTCGTATCCCGGTTGGTGTCTCTCTATTCCTAACTTACAATACAAGTTATACATCAGGCCGGTTTACGGCTACAGGTTCTAAACCGACTACAGGCCTTGGGCCTTCATCTGCTTATACCACTAATGAAGCTAACCCGGCCCAAGTAAGCCGGTTTACGCCTAGTGGTAATATCCCCAACATTAGGCCCCAGATTGATTTGAACCGGTTCATGTCAATCCTTCACAAAATTTCGTGTCTTGCATATCTTCTAGTAATTGGTAAACCGCCATGTCGTCATCATTTCTGGTTGCTGTAAACCGGCATGACGTCATCATGAGATTTATCCTTTATAACACCCTCCTTTAATAATAGCTCTTGGATCCGCGCGCTTGACCTAACTCTGTTGCCTTATAAATAAGACCGAAGGGTCATCTCCTTTCCTTTCCCTTCGTCCCTTCTTCTTCGTCTTCCTCGCGTCGCCAGCCTTGGACCACTGCATCAACCTGAACGCACCAGAGCATTGCGGTATCTTTCCGCATCTTCTCCGTTTCCGGTAAGCTTTCTCCTCTTCTTGACCTAGATCTGTTCTTAGGGTTCCATGTTCGTGCTGTGTTCATCGCTCGCTCATTCTTGTTCTTTGACTCTTGAATGAATCTGTGAACCCCTGCTGTGTTTAGTAGTAATCTCTAAGCATCCGCCTGTAATTTCTCATCTAAGTCCATAGATCTCACGCACATACCCGCTCAATGGTTCACTTCCGTTCTGCCTTACTCTTCGGAGTATTTTCTGTTTTTGTGAGTTCGCGGTAGATCCGTGGCTGTAATAAGATCTTGTGAAACCTGTTTCTGCATACCTAGTTGTCCATAGCTTCAATTGCTTCCGATGTTTAGGTCAGGTGGTTTAACTTACCATAGAAAAAAGTTACTAAACCGGTATATACCATTAGTCCCCTGGTTGAACCGCCAGAATCCATATGATGCCGCATTGTAGAAGACCGGTTTATAGGTATTGCCTCTGGTTTATCGTAGTTTAGATCAACACTTTCTTTTGTCCAGCATATTCTTGAACCGGATCACCTATTTCTTGTAGATCTCGCCATGGCCAAACAAGTATATGAGTGCAATTGGGTTCACTCTCGCGTCACAGAATCACAGTTGGACGATCTAGTCCTGATTGGCGCTTTAGACAATAAAGATACGATCCACTGGAGGGTTCCTGGAGATGAATGTCCTCCCACACCCCAGGAAGGAGAGTTTGTGGTCTTCGCAGATCACTTGGCCCGGGGCTTCAAACCGCCCGGTTCTAAATTTTACCGGGATGTGTTAGCCAATTTTCAGCTCTGTCCACAGGATATTGGCCCCAATTCTGTTACCAATCTATGTCACTTTCAAGTGCTCTCTGAGGTATACCTTCAAGAGGAGCCTTCAGTCGAGTTGTTTAGAGATTGCTTCCACTTAAACCGTCGCACTGAGTTTACCGACGGCCCCAATACTGAATTGGGCGGTATGGCCATCCAGAAGAGGAAGGAGATCACCTATCCCCACGTCAAACTCCATACTCACCCCAAGGAGTGGAATGCAACTTGGTTTTATTGCAAGGATACCTCCCCTGATAATGAAAATCCCTTGCCTGGCTTCCGTCCGGAACGGCTCAGCAACACTCACCCTTTTCCACAAAGACTAAACGCCAAAGAAAGAATTAAATATGCTCCGCAACTATCCAAGCTCTGAGCCTTTATGGCCAACGGTTTAACGGGAATAGTCCTTGCACGTTGTTGGATATCATGGAGCATACTGCCTCTGAGCCGGCGCCCCAGTTTGATGTGCAAATATACTGATAGCGTCGATGACCCACTCCGACACACCAAAATCCAACTCTCCAACGATGAAGTCACAGATTCTGTAAAGAAGATGTTGAATGAACCGGAGCACCTCTGTGCTCAAACCGGCCTGCTCCCTTACTACACCACCAACAAACCGCCAGCGGTAAGATTTTAATTGCTCTATTGTTGACCCTGTTACCGCTTTATCCGTCTGATATTTGATTACTGCTGATCCAGGGCGATAATCCGTTTTGGAGCAAGAAGCTTCCACAAGACAAAACGGAGAAAGCAGGGCGGTCAACCCGGCCCAAGACCAAGGTTATCAAGAAGCTAGCTCACAAGAGAAAAACCACCGCTTCATCTGATCCAGCTATTGATGATGATGTGGGTAACCCGGACCTTGAGGTAGAACTTGATTCACTTGGCTTACTTTTTACACGCCTTATTGATGATGATGCTTGTTAGGACGATGCCGAAGCCAGCAATGCGGAATTTGCTGAGGTAATTATTCTCTCTTCCGATTCAGAAATCTTGCCTTTGCCAAAATTTCGCCAGGCAAACTGGAAAGTTAAATTTTCTCATCCTCTTGCTTATTTGGATCCCAAATTTCTTATGAAGACTCAGCAGCATGAAGCTCGCCGCACAACCCGGCACAGTGGCCAGGTAGTTACCTCTGCCGGTTTACCAAACAGCCCGGTTTGAAAACGCCGCTCCAAGGTCTCCGACCTTTTTATTGATTTAAATCCTAAAGCGGGTTTCTTCCGTCAACCTCTTAATCCATCCGACTCTGATTATCAGGTCACTTCTCATTCATCTTCTGGTGAATCATCGGCCACTCAGCTACCAACATTGAAAATAGTTCTTGGGTAAGCTAAACTGAACATATGCTTCCAGTATACTGTGTAATGGCTTATGCTTTTCCTTGACCCTTTGTTTTTATTTCAGGGCCAAACCGAAACCAAGCAAGAAGGCCCGCCTGGATAAAGCGGCTGAAGAAGATGTAGCCCCAGAACATGACAAAGCGCCAGATCTTGAAGAATTTGCCCCTGAAGATATTCCCAATGATCTTCCTTTGCAAGATGATGCTATTCCCGAAGAGAGGCCTATTAGCACTTCAGTCTCTGCCGACCCGCCTGCCAGCTCCGCCTGGATTGAGAAATCCCACAGTCCTGCTGACAAACCGACCGCACCAACACAAACCGGCGAGTCCAAAGACGATGACGTTGTGATTATCGGTGTAGGCCGCCTTGACCCCGGGAATCCTGTCACCTTAACCAAGCATACCATAAAAGAGGATTTTTCCGCTCTGAATAAAGGAAAATGGGATGTTGAACTGGAGACGTATGCTGCTCTGAGTGCCCAAGATCTTCATTCCGGCTATTTAAACCGGCTTTATACTAGCCGTGACTGTGAAGCTGGTCTGGTGAAAATGATGAGGGATAAATTTGAGGTAACTTACTTCTTTACTTTCTGCCATTGTGTCAATCCTCCTAGCCCCCAAGGGTCGGTTTGTAACCTTTGTCAAACCGGGACTTGAATACGATCCTCAACACTTTGAAATCCATCAATATAGCCCCCAAGGGCCGGTTTAACTTAGCATAAGTAAACCGGGGCTCCAATAGAAAACTGTCCTTAGAACATAACTTGATCAAATAGCCATTAGCCCCCAAGTGCCAAGTTGAATACTTGTATTGAGCTTGGGACTTTGCAATCTAGTAATATATAAAAATTGAAGGTGCATTAGCCCCCAAGTATCAGGCGTATAACTTTGTTATGTGGTTGATACTTCAATTTCTTGGACTGCTTGTGTAAAACTAAACGCTGTCTGTATGCAGGCTGAGGTGAGAATCAAGGAGGACCGGATTTCCGATTTGCAAGAGGTCTTGAAAACCCAACAGGCTGAAACAGACAAGGCAAAGGAAGAATTAACCAGCGCCTTGAGCACCGCTGAACAACTGAAGGAAAGCTTCAAGAAAGAGCGGGCTGATTGGGCCACTGAGAAGGCCGCTTTAACCAAAAGAGCGGAAAATGCTGAAGCTGCCCTTAAACCGGTGGTGGATGAACTTACGGCCGTAAAACGGCAAATACACTCCATGACCGCTGCGATCTTTGGTAAGCTCCTTTTAACTCCTGTGATAATTTGAACATGCTGTAGTATAAATCCGGTTTGAGACTGTCCCTATATTGTTGTAGGCGCACGCATCGGGCACTTAGGAAACGATGTGCGGAAGAAACTGAAGGCTGCCTACACCTTAGTGGAACAATTATATACCGGAGCCCAGCGGATCATCACCACAGCCTCTCATAACAAACCGGCACCTTCTTTAATCCAGGACACTCTTAACAGGTTGTCGATGCTTCCGGCCCGGATTGAAGAGCTGAAAAAATCCGCTGCTCGAACCGGAGCTATTAACGCCTTGATCCGGGCAAAGGCATGGGTGCCAGATTTTGACCCTGTGGAAGCAGCTCAAGGCTATCCCAGCTTGAAGGAAGATGGCTCTGAATTTAACGAAGATGGTCTGAGGGTAATAAACCGTGCAGTGCGACCTCTGGCTTGTCAATTAGCTGAAGAGGCAGACTTGATGCATTATCAAACGCAATACAACAATCACAACAAGCGAGTGCCTGCCCCAACTCTTGAAGCGGAGAATCTGATTCCTCCAATCCGTAAGCATACTTACGCTCCTGATATTGAACCGTCTTCCCTGATCCATGAAGAGGCTGTTTTCCAAGCTTTAATGGGAATCGACTGGACCACTGTTGATTTCCAGCCAATGGGTAGAGACGAGGAAGCTGAAGCGGCGGATGATGAGGAGCAGGCTTGAACCGGAAGCCGGTTTGGATAGTTGTCTTTGGCATCTTTCCAAAAGAACAATGATCTTATTTGGGCACCGTGTTGCCTTGTAATAGGATAGTTAAAACTTCTGCCTTGAATATGCCTTCGTGCATAAGTACTGAAGCTTTTGTTCGAAAAACTTCAATTCATATTTCCTGCAGTCAGAAAATTTTTAACTTCGGTGGCGGTTATACCGCCAGCCGGTTTATGATCTTGATATGTGTATCAGTAATGTAACAAATAGGTGATACAAAATACCTGCCATGTCTGGGCATGAAGCTGGCTTAGCCAAGCTTGAAGCGGAGGTTTTATAAACCATTACCGTCAAAAGGGGGGAGCAAACAGCTCCTGTATAAACCGTACTGAATCAATACAAGCCCCCTTGTTACTCCATGATGTTAACAGGAAAAGGTAAACCGGGCATACTTCTCTGGATTAAAGGGGAATCAAATCCATCGGCTGAACCAGAAAAAAGGTGTTTGTTGACATAAAAGAAATCCAACAAAAACAAAGAACAAACAAGCCATGAAAGTAACATGGAAGGAAAGGCAATGATAAAAACCGTTTGCAAAAATATGCTATACTGAGCTGATCAGATGGTGTTACCATGGTCGGACAGGACCAAGCCCCAATAGGAGTGACAATGATTCAAGTCAGCCAGGTCCCCAAATGATTCGTGGCATATATGCCAAATCAAGAGGCGTGGCAATGGTTCGGGTTCGACCAAGCCCCCAAGTGATTTTGTGGCCTTAGGCCGATCAAGAGGCGTGACTGGTTCAGACTTGACCATGTCCCCAAGTGATCTGGTGGCTGTCGCCTATCAAGAGGTGTCGCGTTGGTTCGGACACGACCAAGGCCCCAAGTGATATATAAAAAGCAAATGTCAAGGGGTAAACCGTTGGCCGCTTTAAAAACAGAGCCACTCCATGTAACCACGCATGATAAGAAAGACAGAGACCCCGCTTTAGCTGAGGCTCCGGCTTTATTATATCAAAGATAATATATACACTGTCATGATATGTACATAGATAGAGCCGATGGCTCAAGTGTAGTAAGGCCGAAGATGAGCTATGTTCCACGGCCTGTTGGTCTCCTCCTCTGATGTGCGTGAGTCTTGATTCTCTCGAATATCAATCATATAGTACGACCCATTGTGCAGATTCTTGCTGACCATGAAAGGTCCCTCCCAAGGTGGGGATAACTTGTGCATATCTGTCTGGTCTTGGATGAGTCGAAGCACCAAATCTCCTTCTTGAAAAGTTCTGGTTCTAACCCGGCGACTGTGATAGCGACGAAGATCTTGTTGGTAAATCGTCGAATGGGCAGCCGCTATATCACGCTCCTCGTCCAATAGGTCCAAAGCGTCTTGCCGTGCTATCTCATTGTCCGCTTCAACATAAGCTGCCACACGAGGCGAATCGTGCCGGATATCACTAGGGAGAACTGCCTCTGCTCCGTAGACCATGAAAAATGGTGTGTATCCTGTGGATCGGTTTGGCGTAGTATTGATACTCCATAGCACAGATGGTAGCTCTTCAACCCAACATCCGGGTGTGTCCTTTGCAATGGGACCATAAGCCGGGGTTTGATGCCTCGCAAGATCTCTTGATTAGCTCGTTCTGCCTGTCCATTGGACTGGGGGTGTGCCACTGACGATACGTCAAGTCGGATGTGCTCACGTTCACAGAATTCCCTCATAGCACCCTTGGATAAATTGGTACCATTGTCAGTAATGATAATGTGCGGAAAGCCAAACCGGAAAATCACCTTTTTGATGAACTGCACCGCTGTTGCTGCATCACACTTGCTGACAGGCTCCGCTTCAACCCACTTGGTAAATTTGTCAACTGCCACCAAAAGGTGGGTTTTCTTATCCTTGGATCTTTTAAAAGGTCTGACCATATCCAGCCCCCAAGTTGCAAACGGCCACGTTATTGGGATCATCCTCAATTCTTGAGCCGGCACATGAGCACGCCTTGGAAATTTCTGACATCCATCACACCGTTTAACCAAGTCCTCCGCATCAGCATGCGCTGTCAACCAGTAAAACCCGTGACGAAACGCCTTTGCCACCAGAGACTTTGAACCGGCGTGGTGTCCACAATCCCCTTCATGGATTTCTCTTAAGATTTCACAGCCTTCCTCAGGAGAAACACAACGTTGAAACGCCCCTGATACACTGCAATGATGCAATTCACCATTGACAATCATCATAGACTTGGATCGCCGGACTATCTGCCTGGCTAGAATCTCATCCTCTGGTAACTCCCCCCGGTTCATGTACGCAAGATAAGGAACTGTCCAATCCGGAATAACATGCAGTGCTGCCACCAATTGAGCCTCCGGATCAGGAATAGCCAAATCCGCTTCACCTGGGAGCTGGACTGACGGGTTGTGCAACACGTCCAGAAAGACATTAGGCGGGACCGGTTTGCGCTGAGAACCCAACCGGCTTAAAGCGTCCGCCACTTCATTCTTCCGACGGTCCACATGATCCACCTGATAACCCTTGAAGCAACCCGCAATATTATCCACTTCCCGACGATATGCAGCCATGAGCAGGTCCTTAGAATCCCAAGTGCCAGACACCTGTTGAGCCACGAGGTCCGAGTCACCGAAGCACTTAACCCGGCTTAAGTTCATCTCTTTAGCCATCCGGAGACCATGGAGCAAGGCTTCGTACTCAGTTGCATTATTAGTACAAGGGAACATTAAGCGGAGAACATAACAAAACTTATCACCTCGTGGGGAAGTTAATACGACTCCAGCCCCCGAGCCTTCCAATTGCCTGGATCCATCAAAATGAATAGTCCAATATGTGTGATCCGACTTCTCCTCTGGTGCTTGTAACTCTGTCCAGTCATTGATGAAATCAACAAGTGCTTGAGACTTCACCGCTGTCCGAGGTACATACTTCAGTCCGTGTGGCCCAAGCTCTATAGCCCACTTGGCAATCTGGCCAGTCGCCTCCCGGTTCTGTATGATATCACCCAAGGGAGCTGAACTGACCACTGTGATGGGGTGCCCTTGAAAATACTGCTTCAACTTCCGACTGGCCATGAAAACACCATAGACCAGCTTCTGCCAATGCGGATACCTTTGCTTGGATTCAATAAGCACCTCGCTGATATAATAAACCGGCCGCTGAACCGGATATTCCTTGCCTGCCTCCTTGCGTTCCACCACAATAGCCACGCTAACTGCCCGAGCATTGGCTGCTACGTATAATAATAGTGGCTCCTTGTCGACCGGAGCTGCAAGAACAGGCGGATTGGCTAATTGCCGCTTCAAGTCCTCAAATGCTTCATCAGCAGCCGGACTCCAGACGAAATGGTCTGTCTTTCTCAGCATTTGGTACAAAGGGATGGCCTTCTCTCCGAGGCGGCTGATAAACCGGCTCAGTGCGGTGATTCTGCCCGCCAAACGCTGAACATCATTGATACACTTCGGTTTAGCCAGGGAGGTAATAGCCGTAATCTTCTCCGGATTAGCCTCAATTCCTCTGTTAGACACCAGGAAACCCAGTAACTTGCCTGCCGGAACACCAAAGACACACTTGGCCGGATTAAGCATCATTTTGTAAACGCGCAAATTGTCAAAGGTTTCCTTCAAATCATCTACCAGTGTCTCCTTCTGCCTTGACTTCACTACAATATCATCCACATAGGCGTGCACATTGCGGCCGATCTGTTTATGCAGGCAATTCTGTACACACCGTTGATAGGTGGCTTGGGCACTCTTGAGCCCGAAGGGCATAGATACATAGCAGAAGGCTCCAAAGGGAGTAATAAACGCTGTTTTCTCCTGGTCCTTAACTGCCATTTTGATCTGATGATATCCAGAGTATGCATCCAAAAAACTCAAACGCTCACAACCCGCCATGGCATCAATGATCTGGTCAATGCGGGGGAGGGCAAAAGGATCCGCTGGACAAGCCTTATTAAGATCCGTGTAATCCACACACATATGCCAAGTGCCATTTTTCTTAAGAACCAGCATCGGGTTAGCAAGC
The DNA here is from genome assembly GCF_018294505.1 of Triticum aestivum. Lineage (NCBI taxonomy): Eukaryota > Viridiplantae > Streptophyta > Magnoliopsida > Poales > Poaceae > Triticum > Triticum aestivum. The sequence continues at coordinate 594,338,434 of NC_057813.1, forward strand.
CACTCTGGATGGAACACTTCAATGATAAAGCCAGCTACTAAAAGCCTGGCCACTTCCTCTCCAATGGCTTTGCGCCTTTCTTCGTTAAACCGGCAGAGGAATTGTTTCACCGGTTTATACTTAGGATCCACATTAAGAGTGTGCTCAGTGAGTTCCCTCGGTACACCTGGCATGTCGGACGGTTTCCATGCAAAAATGTCCCGATTCTCACGGATGAACTCGATGAGCGTGCTTTCCTATTTGGGATCCAGATTGGCACTGACAGTGAACTGCTTGGACGAATCGCCGGGCACGAAGTCAACAAGCTTGGTCTCAGCTGTCGATTTGAACTTCAGATCCGAATCATGCTCTATAGTTGGCTTCTTCAAAGGGGTCATATCCGCCGGATCAACATTGTCCTTATAATACTTCAACTCCTCCGTGGCACAGACCGACTCTGCATAAGCCGCATCACCTTCCTCACATTCCAAAGCGACCCTACGGCTCCCATGAACCGTTATTGTCCCCTTGTAACCCGGCATCTTGAGCTGTAAGTAGATATAACAAGGCCGCGCCATGAACTTGGCATAAGCCGGCCGGCCAAACAAGGCGTGATACGGGCTCCGGATCTTCACCACCTCAAATGTTAGTTTTTTCGACCGGGAGTCGTGCTCGTCCCCAAAAGCCACATCCAGGGCTATCTTACCAACAGGATATGCAGATTTGCCAGGCACCACACCATGGAACACTGTATTAGACGGTCTGAGATCCTTGTCTGTTAGACCCATTCGGCGGAATGTCTCATAGTATAGTATGTTAATACTGCTCCCTCCATCCATAGGTACCTTGGTGAATTTATAACCCCCCACCTGAGGGTCTACCACTAATGCTAGCTAGCCCGGATTATCAACCCGGGGCGGGTGATCCTCTCTGCTCCACACGATAGGCTCCTCTGACCAGCGTAAGTAACGTGGTAAGGCCAGTTCAACAGAATTCACCGCTCGCTTGTGGAGTTTCCGGTCACGTTTATCCAAGCTTGTTGTGAAAACATGATATTGCCCATTGTTCAACTGTTTTGGCTGGCTCTAATAACCCGACTGCTGCTGCTGCTGCTGCTGCCCGTTCTGATTATTCTGGTTGTTGTGACCCGGCCCATGGAAACCGGATCCTGATCCGCCACCTGACCCGTGGTCGTACCGGAAGGCATTAGAGTTTTTAAACTCCTGCATAATATAACAATCCTTCCAAAGGTGGTTAGCCGGCGCCTCCTTCGTCCCGTGCTTTGGGCAAGGCTGATTCAACAAATAATTCAAACGGTTTGCGTTAGGATTGGGAGCCCCATTACGATTTGCCGCTTTACCTCTGCGCCGCTGCCCCCTGTCCTGTGCATTGGTGTTGGCCACAAAGTCCATGCTGCCATCCGCCTTGCGCTTGCCTCCGTTTCCATGACCCGCCGGTTTGTACTGCTGCTGCTAGGAGTTGCTATTCTTCTTTCCCTTCCCTGCTTCATCATCATCAGTCTCGGGATCCTTGGTACTGTCCGAATCAGCATACTTCACTAAAGCGGCCATGAGAGTTCCCATGTCATTACAGAACCGCTTCATGCGTCCCAGCTTCAATTTTAAAGGCTTAAACCGGAAGTTGCCTTCCAGTGTTTAAGATCGCAGAGTCAGCATTGATCCTGTCAGACGAGTGCAAAACTTCTGAAACGCGGCGCACCCAATGGGTCGTTGATTCTCTGTCCTCCTGGACACAAGCTGCCAGGTCTACTATGGACTTGGGCTGCTTACATGTATCCTTGAAATTCTGGATAAACCGGGCCCGCAACTGGGCCCATGAGCTGATAGAATTGGGCGGCAGGCTCTTCAACCAAGTACGAGTCGTGCCTTCAAGCATGATGGTGAAGTATTTCGCACATGCGGTCTCATCCACATCTAGCATCTCCATGGCCATCTCATAACTCTCTACCCACGCATCGGGAGATAAATCAGCGGTGTAATTTGGCACCTTGCGCGGACCCTTGAAATCTTTGGGCAGGCGTACATTGCGTAAAGCGGGGATTAAACAAGGCACTCCCAAAGCGGATGCAACCCCTGGCCCGGCGGAGATGGTAGGACGAACCGGTGTAAGTTGACCCGCATCATTCTGTGCTACTAACTCGGCCTCCCTTCGTGCCTGGGCCCGGTCCACCACATCCTGAGCATCGCGAACTCCACCGGCAGGGTTATTGCCATGGGCCGCTTCACGGCCTCGCGCATTGCTTGATATGGCCGGTTCATCCATGCACCTGCTATAGCTCCGGCTTGGACGGGGCGTGGAGTGAATCCGATCACGGCTGTGCGAATATGCTTCCTGCTGAATCAACGCGGTCCGGAGAAGCTCCTTAACCCGGCGCGTCTCTATCGCTTGCGGAGAGTCCCCTTCGACTGGAATAGCCTCTAATCGCACGGCAGCTGCAACAAGGTTGTCCATAGGATTAGAATAATGACCCGGGGGCGTCTGGACCGACGGAGGAACCACAATGTTCTATTGTGGAGGCTCCATCAGGCGAGGTTGGACCGTCGCCCCTGGTCCTGGTGCCTCAATCCGGTTTGTCTCCAGGTACTGCGGCGGATTACTGGGTCCAGCTCCTGGAGTGTGAAAGAGATTTCGGGGGTCAAACCCTAACGGCAGGCGCGATCTGTGCTTCCGCTTCAAAACCTCCTGTGATGCGTTCTGGTAAAGCATGAGTTTATAGGCCTGGGCATCCAAAGCGGCCCGCTCTGCAGCCATCCTGTCTTTTTCTGCTGCCAGATCCGCTTTGGCTTGCATGATCTGCTCTCTCACCTTTGCAATCTCTGCATCATGGGCCTCCTGATCCGCCGGATTGGCCTCTGCCATAAGCGCGGCTAGTGCATCAAACAGATCCGATAGGACTTGAACCGGCGGGCGCACAAGGCCTCCTACCCCTGCTGCTGCTGCCGCTGCTGATCTGGAGAGCATTGCTGCGGCGGTCGAAGAGTGATTCGCCGCCTGTGTGCCGGCCATGAATATTCCAACCCGGTTGACTTGGCCTGGGGGATCCGGAATACTGTTGCCATCGGAACAGCCCCTAATCTGGTCGTCTTGCAACTGGTACAGCGATTCGGTCTCTCCGGTCGAGGACTCATCACCGGAATAGACGACGGTCTTGCTACCGTGTTCTGATTCATCCTCACGCTCTCCTTCGTGGACGACTCTACCGAAGACACGCTTCACGGCCGGTTTAGCCTGGCTAGATCTCGCGCGCTGAGCTGTCTCGATGAGGTCGGTGCAGATGTCCGGCTCAGGCCCAGGCTCACGATTTTGCCAATGAAAACGTGTATGCCACCAAAGGGGACCCGGTACCCGTACTCGATCGAATCGGCCTCGGGACCCCATCCTGCGTCGTCGATGTAGATCCTGCCACGACGACTCTTGGTCATCCGGCCCACAACATAGCCTTCGAGTCCCTTGAGCTTGCCCTCCAAGATCGTCAAACCATCGTGCGATAGCCCCACGGTGGGCGCCAACTGTCGTGGATTTGTCATGGCAGATGTCCTAGTGAAAGGACTTAGTCATGGAGCCATCACTACGGGTTTACTTGAAGGAGTTAAAGCGGACACAAAGACACGAGGGTTTATACTAGTTCGGCCCCTTCGATGAAGGTAAAAGCCTACGTCTAGTTGTGATGGAATTGATCTGATCTCGATGGCTAGGGAGCAAACAAGCTTCGCCTAGGCTCGAGTTGTGGTTGTCTGTCTTGATCCACCGCCGGGTCGTCCCCTTATATACACGGGTGACACCCGTCGGTCCATAGAGTCCCAACCGGTTCATACTCGTATCCCGGTTGGTGTCTCTCTATTCCTAACTTACAATACAAGTTATACATCAGGCCGGTTTACGGCTACAGGTTCTAAACCGACTACAGGCCTTGGGCCTTCATCTGCTTATACCACTAATGAAGCTAACCCGGCCCAAGTAAGCCGGTTTACGCCTAGTGGTAATATCCCCAACACCTTGCGAACCTGAGTATCTTCGATCTCACAAATTTTCAGATTTTTTAGAACTTTTTTGCTATTTTTTTCAGGACGGTCAATGCCCTTTGACCAGCTTTGACCTGCTTTGACCGGTCGGTAACGGCACAGAAGGGCATTTCTGTAAGTGCACCTAACGGCGGAGGGGCAAATTTGAGCAGGCTTTGAAATTAGGGGTAAATCTGAGAGTGGGCGCAAATTAGGGGCATAGATGTAAATGTCCCTTTCTTTTAATGGAGCATGGTATAGTTGGTACCCCTAGGTCTCCAAGTTTCTTTGGTATTCCACCCCTAAAAGTATAATTAGCAAGCATGGTGGAAATTTCAGCTTCTGGTATCTTTCTTTTATTTGTAATAACACCCTTCATATATTTAGCATAAGGATTTACTTTAAGCATATCGGTTAAGCGCATACGTAAGAAGATAGGTCTAATCATTTCAGCAAAGCGCTCAAAATCCTCATCATCCTTTGTCTTGGATGGTTTAGGAGGAAAGGGCATAGGTTTCTAAACCCATGGTTCTCTTTCTCTACCGTGCTTCCTAGCAACAAAATCTCTCTTATCATAACGTTGATTCTTTGATTGTGGGTTATCAAGATCAACAACAGGTTCAATCTCTACATCATTGTTATTGCTAGGTTGAGCATCAACATGAACATTATCACTAGGTTCATGTTTATCACCTGATTGTGTTTCAGCATCAGAGATAGAAATATCATTAGGATTATCAGGTGTGTCTACAATAGGTTCACTAGAAGCATGCAAAGTCCTATCATTTTTCTTTTTCTTCTTTTTAGAAGGACTAGGTACATCAAAATTATTTCTCTGAGAATCCTACTTGATTCTCTCAGGGTGGCCTTCAGGATACAAAGGTTCCTGAGTCATTCTACTAGTTCTAGTAGCCACTCTAACAAAAAAATAATGTTTATTATTTAATTCATTGAGCACATCACTTTGAGTTTAAGTACTTGCTCTGCTTGAGTGGTAACCATAGAAGCATATTTGCTAGTGAGTTTAAGTTCACCTTTAACTCTAGCCATATAATCACTCAGGCGTCCTATCTCGAAAGAATTATTCTTTAATTCTCTATCAACATAAGCATTAAAACTTTCTTTTCTAGCCATAAAGTCATCAAATTCATCTAAGCATTGGCTATGAAATTTAGTAGACGGGATTTCAACTTTATCATATCTATAGAGAGAATTTACCTTTACTACCTGTGTTGGGTTATCAAGATAATGTGTTTCTTCGACAGGCGGTAAATTAAGACCATGTATTTCTTCAATAGGAGGTAAATTCTTAACATCTTCAGCTTTAATACCTTTTTCTTTCATAGATTTCTTTGCCTCTTGCATATCTTCAGGACTGAGAAATTGAACACCCCTCTTCTTCGGAGTTGATTTAGGAATAGGATCGGGAGTTGGCTCAAATGGCTCAGGAATTGCCTCATGAGTTGGCTCAGGAAGAGTCCAATTATTTTCATTAGTCAACATATTATTCAATAACATTTCAGCTTGGTCGACTGTTCTTTCCCTGAAAACACAACCAGCACAACTATCCAAGTAGTCCTTGGAAGCATTGGTTAGTCCATTATAAAAGATATCAAGTATTTCATTTTTCTTAAGAGGATAATCAGGCAAAGCATTAAGTAATCGGAGAAGCCTCCCCCAAGCTTGTGGGAGCCTCTCTTCTTCGATTTGCACAAAATTATATATTTCCCGCAAGGCAGCTTGTTTCTTATGAGCAGGGAAATATTTAGCAGAGAAGTAATAAATCATATCCTGGGGACTACGCACACAACCAGGATCAAGAGAATTAAACCAAGTTTTAGCATCACCTTTTAATGAGAACGGAAATATCTTAAGGATATAGTAATAGCGAGACTTCCCATTATTAGTAAATAGGGTGGCTATATCATTTAACTTGGTAAGATGTGCCACAACAGTTTTAGATTCGTTGCCATAAAAAGGATCAGATTCAACCAAAGTAATTATCTCAGGATCAACAGAGAATTCATAATCCTTATCAATAACACAGATAGGTGAAGTAGCAAAAGTGGGGTCATGTTTCATTCTAGCATTAAGAGATTGTTGCTTCCATTTAGCTAATAACTTCTTGAGATCATATCTATCATTGCAAGCAAAAATAGCTCTAGCAGCTTCTTCATCCATAACATAACCCTCAGGAATAACAGGCAATTCATAATTAGGGGGAGAACCTTCATCATCACTATCACCAATAATTTCATTCTCTCTAACCCTAGCAAGTTGTTCATCAAGAAATTCACCTAATGGCACAGTAGTATCAAGCATAGAAGTAGTGTAGCGACCAGACCTCAACCAGTCTGATCTCTGTGCATTAGTGTCATCCCTGGATCGATAATGCTGACACGCACAGTACTTGGGATTTATAACAGAGTAGCAATCACACACTTATTACATCGAATGTCTCAAAAGAGAAACTTATTACAATAAATATGGCTAAGGCCATCTAATAAAGATAACAGTGGAAGGCTTGGAAGATAAGTGAGTCCATCAACTCCAACGACATCACTGAGTATAAGATCACGACCTAAGGCACCTTACTCGTCGTCTGAAAAGTCTGCAACATGAACGTTGCAGCCCGGAAACGGGTCAGCACATGGAATATGCTGGCAATGTAACACATAGAGAGTAATGAATAGAATAATGCTATCACTACATCCATATAAGGCTGGTGGAAAGCTCTATGGTTACAGTTTTGCATAAAGCCAATTTTTCCCTACAACAAAGGAATAAATTTAATTTAACTATCATGGTGGTTGTTAAACATTGAGAAGGTTCCTCCAACTCAATCCCAATTAAGCATCATCATTAACCCAACAGAATTAAATTAAGTAACATGATGAAATTCACATGATAATCCAGGTACTAGATACTCAAAACGTCCATAACCGGGGACACGGCTAACCATGATTAGTTTATACACTCTGCAGAGGTTTGCGCACTTTTCCCCGCAAGACTCGATCTCCTCCGCTTGATTTCTCGCACTACATGGTGTTTGAGAAACGGATGATCGAGACACAGTCTTTCAGAAGCATTAACTCTTTACTCTGGGTAGACAGTACCAACCTACATCCCCTACATCCATTAGTCTACCACTGAAAGAGGACACACAACATACTCAACTATGCTAGAGCCCATAGTAGCTTGCGGCTGCACACGGAAGTTTCTAGCATGAATAATCTCATGATCCCTTTGAGCCTGGGTGGCGGTCCATAGGAGAATCACACGGTACCCCGGGATTTCCAAAAATACAGGCAACACTGGGTTCCCCAGGTGCCTCAATCCACCCAGATGTGAATTTAAGTTGCCACCTTTAGTAAACCATTAATTAAACAATCTCACATCTGTCATGGATACACTCACCCAATCCACGTCTACTAGCATAGCATAGCAATATAAGCAAACGTAGAAGTAACTCCAAAGGTTTGATAATAAAACAGGTAATAGGTACTACCTCATCTACTTCCCAAAACCACATATTAATCAGATCCTAATCATGCAATTGTTTGAGGGTGAAACTAATGCCTAAAAACTGGGTATGAAAGGGATATGATCAAAGTGTTACTTGCCTTGTTGATGATCCGCGAAACCTGGAGATTCTAAGTAGCAAGCGGCGCACTCTGGGTACTCTATTGCAAACAAACAAGCATACAATAAGTACTCATCTAATGCACAGGTAAAACTCAAATAGGAGATCTAACCAGAAAGTTCAACTTAAGAACTCCGGTTTGCAAAAAGAATCAAATCAAACGAAGCAGCGAAACTCAAACGGCGAAAGAAACAAGCTTCGCTTACTAATCTGGACCTAAGTCAAATTTTACAGTATAAAAAACTTGTTTGAGTTGGTTAAACGGAAAGAGGGTTTCGAGACGAAACTCTAGGCGCTTGAATCGCCTGATTCTGATAAACGAGCGAAAAGTTATACTAGAACGAAAATCAGATCAGAAATCGCGATCAGAAATAATCGCGGAAAATTCGAGAAAAGAAAAACAGACTAACAGGCTAACGAACGAGCGTTCGCTGTCTGCAGCTAAATGACGAAAACCGTTCGTTAAAACGAACGTACGGACGAACGTCCGCTAAATAAACTAAACCGAAAAAAAATAAAAACCTATCTATTAAAAAACCGGGCGGTTAACCGGCGAAAACCGGCGGCGGCGGCGGCTACCTCCGGTCGGGGTCCGGCGAGGTCGGCGGCGAGCACCGGCGGGGCTGGCGGCTGCGGCGGCGAGGGGATCCGGCGGCGGGGCGGTCGGGCGGCGGGGCAGCGGCAGCGGAGGGATCCAGCGGTGTTGGGGCGGCGCGGTGCGGGCGGCGGCGGCAGAACTCGGCGACGACGGCGAGGAGCGGGCGGCGCTAGGGTTTTTGGGGCGGGGGCTGGCGACTCGGGCCTCCGGCTCTTAAAGGGCCGTCCGGGTCGGAGTCCCGGACGGACACGGCCCGGTTAGGTCGGTTTCGTTTTTTATTTTTTAAAACAATTTCCCGCAGAAAAAACAAATAAAAGAAATACTAAACGGACTCCAAAAATCCCGAAATAAATTTTCCCCATCCTCTAAAATCAAGCCGGACAAGATGAACATTCATTTGGGGCCTAAATGCAATTTTGAAAAACGCGCATTTTTTCCTAATTCAAATAAAATAGCGATAAAAGTCCGAAATAAAATCTTATTTGATTTCAATATTAAATCCTCAATATTTATTTATTTTGAGAAAGTCATTTTATTCCCTCTCTCATATTTTTTTAATAAAAATAATTGAAGATAAAATAATTAAAATCAAATGATCCTATTTTCAAATTTTGAGAAAACTCAAATATCAAAATAACGAAATCCCCAACTCTCTCCGTGGGTCCTTGAGTTGCGTGGAATTTCTAGGATCATGCCAAAATGCAATAAAAATATGATATGCAATGATGATCTAATATATAACATTCCAAATTGAAAATTTGGGATGTTACAAACCTACCCCCCTTAAGATGAATCTCGCCCTCGAGATTCGGGTCGGCTAGAAAATAGGTGAGGGTGGTCCTTGAGTAGATCTTCCTCTTGCTCCCAGGTGGCTTCATATTCAGTATGGTGGCTCCACTGAACTTTGCAGAACTTGATAACCTTGGTGCGGGTGACTCGGCTGGCATATTCAAGAATCTTGACTGATTTCTCCTCATAGGTCAAATCACTATCCAACTGAATCGCTTCCGGTGGCACTATATCTCTCAGCGGTATATCAGCCATCTCTGTGTGGCACTTCTTCAACTGGGAAACGTGGAACACGTCGTGAACTCCTGACAATCCTTCGGGAAATTCCAACTTGTAGGCAACTTCTCCCATACGCTCCAATACTTTGTATGGTCCAACAAAACGTGGCGTTAACTTTCCTTTAACACCAAAGCGCTTAACTCCTCGAAGTGGAGATATACGAAGATAAACTCTGTCTCTGACTTCATAAACTATCTCCTTGCATTTAGAATCTACATAGCTCTTCTGCCTGGACTAGGCTACCTTGAGCCTATCACGAATCAACTTCACCTTCTGCTTAGACTCTTTAATCAAATCTGGTCCAAACAACTGGCGGTCTCCAACTTCATCCCACAACAATGGTGTCATGCACCTCCTTCCGTACAAGCTTAGAAAGGGGCCATCTTCAAACTAGATTGATAACTGTTGTTGTAAGAGAACTCCGCATATGGCAAATTGTCGTCCCAACTAGATCCATAATCTAGGTCTCAAGCTCTCAGCATGTCCTCCAGAATCTGATTGACTCTCTCGGTCTGTCCATCTGTCTGCGGGTGAAAAGCGGTACTGAACTCTATCTTGGTACCCAAATTTTCATGTAACTGATTCCAGAACTTTGAGGTAAACTGGGTTCCTCTATCTGATACAATGCTCCTCGGAACTCCATGCAGACATACGATCCTGGTCATGTATATCTTTGCCAACTTAGCACTGGTGTAAGTGGTCTTCACTGGGATGAAAATGAGCTACCTTCGTCAAACGATCGACTAAAACCCATATTGAGTCATAGCGTGAACGAGTCCTGGGCAATCCCATGATAAAATCCATGCCTAGCTTATCCCACTTCCATTTGGGTATCGGCAATGGCTGTAGCAATCCTGCTGGCTTCTGATGCTCTGCCTTCACTCTCTGACATACATCACATACTGCTACATACTCTGCAATATCCTTCTTCATTCTGGTCCACCAGAAAGTGTCCTCCAAATCCAAATACATCTTGGTATTTCCTGGGTGAATCGAATACGACAAATCATGGGCCTCTTGCAGAATCAACTCCTGATCTCCGGGTCATTAGGCACATAAACGCGGTCCTCACACCATAAGGTATCGTGCTCATCCTCACGAAAACCTTTAGCTTTCCTTTGCTCATCTTCTCCTTTATCTCGGCAATCTCCTTGTCAGTCTTCTGAGCTTCTCTGATCTTATCCATCAAAGTAGGCTGAATCTCCAATGCTGCTGCATAGCCTCTCGGAACTATCTCCAAACATAGCTCGCGAAGATCCTCGGCTAACTCCTTCGATAACTCTCCGGTCATGAGTGTGTTGACATGGCTCTTGCGGCTCAACGCATCGGCTACTACGTTAGCCTTTCCGGGGTGATAATGCAATCTCATATCATAATCCTTGATGATCTCCAACCATCTCCTTTGCCTGAGATTCAACTCCTTCTGCGTGAAAATGTACTTCAAAATCTTGTGATCCGTGTACACCTCCAATGGTTTCCGATGAGAAAATGTCTCCATGTCTTCAATGCATGTACTAAAGCTGCTAACTCCAAATCATGTGTAGCATAATTCAATTCATGGGGCTTAAGCTGTCGTGAGGCATACGAAACAACTCTTCCTTCCTGTATAAGCACTGCTCCAAGTCCTTGACGAGAAGCGTCGCAATATACTTCATAATCCTTGCGCTGATCTGGCAGGATCAACACTGGTGATGTAACCAAACATTTCCTCAACTCCTGGAAACTGGCCTCACATTCCTCAGTCCATTTGAACTTGGTGTCCTTCTTCAATAACTCCGTCATGGGCTTTGCTATATTCGAGAAATTCTCAATGAACCTCCGGTAGTATCCTGCGAGTCCAAGAAAACTCCGGATCTCTCCAACTGTTGTTTGGGCTTCCCAATTTGTCACAGTGACAACTTTAGTGGGGTCTACTGCTATTCCTTCTCCGGATATAACATGTCCGAGGAATCCAACTTCCTTCAACCAAACTCACATTTTCTGAACTTGGCATATAACTGATGTTCTCTCAGCTTTTCAAGTACCAAATGCAAATGCTCCTTATGCTCTTCTTCATTCTTTGAGTAGACCAAAATGTCATCAATGAACACCACGACGAACTTATCCAGAAACTCCATAAACACCTTGTTCATCATGTTCATGAAATAGGCAGGTGCGTTAGTCAGACCAAATGGCATAACGGTATACTCATACAGCCCGTACCTGGTGGTAAAAGTTGTCTTAGGTATATCCTGCTCTTGAATCTTCAACTGGTGGTATCATGATCGCAGATCGATCTTGGAAAATACCTTAGCTCCTTGCAACTGGTCAAACAAGTCATTGATCATCGGCAGTGGATACTTGTTCTTGATTGTCACTTCATTCAATCCTCGATAATCAACAACCATCCTCAATGATCCATCCTTTTTCTCCACTAGAAGCACTAGCAATCCACAAGGTGAAGAACTTGGGCGAATATAGCCTTTATCCAGTAGCTCCTTTATCTGCTTCTTAATTTCCTCCAAATCTTTTGCGGACATCCTGTACGGTCTCTTTGATATTGGTCCTGTGCCTGGCAAAAGCTCAATCAAAAACTCAATGTCTCTATCCGGTGGCATGCCTGGCAACTCTTCTGGAAATGTGTCAGGGAAATCCTTCACCACTGGTACTTCCTCCTGTACAACTCCTGATAAGGAATTTACTTGAGTCCTCTTCGGTACATGCCAGGATACATACTTGATCCTTCTTCCTTCTGGCATGGTAAGAAAAATCAACTTACTGGTGCATTCAATGTTCCCTCCATACTTCGATTACCAATCCATGCCTAATATCACATCCAGTCCTTGCGATTCCAATACTATTAGGTCTGAGGGAAACACATAGTTACCAATCCTTAATGGTAACCGATCACACCTTAGACTAGCCATATACTCTGCTCCTGGCGAGGTTACTAACATGGGTGACCTAAGGACTTGGGTTGGCAGTTTATACTTACCACAAATCCCCTTGATATGTATGAATGCGATGCACCAGTATCAAAAAGAACGATTGCAGTAAATGACTTAACCAAAAACTTACTGATTACTGCATCTGGCTGGGCTTCAACCTCCTCCATGCTAGCGTGGTTCATCTATCCTTTGTTGAAAGGGTTGGTCTTCTTCCCAGAGCTTCCATTGCCATTTCCATTCTTTGCTTCAGGACATCCCGTGGCATAATGTCCAGTCTTCTGGCACTTGTAACAGGTAATGTGGCTCAGATCCCTCTTGGCTGGGGTTGAAGGGTTGGTACGGTTCTGCCCGTTGCTTCCTCCATTCCCATTACCATTCTTGGGGCCACTATGGTTGTGAGAACTTCCTCCTCCATGAGTATGCTGAAAATGTCCTCCCGAGTTCAGGGTAAAACGAGGCTTCTGCTGAGCTCCAGAATTGTACTCCCCTTGTCCATACTTCCTCTTGCGGTTGTCAATCTGCTGTTGCTTTCCTTCAATCATGAGATCTCTATCTACCAACTCCTGGTAGTTGTTGAAGGTTGCCACCATCAACTGCATGCTCAGCTCATCATTCAGTCCTTTCAGAAACTTCTCCTGCTTAGCTGCATCCATAGCAACATCATCTGGGGCATAACGTGCTAGCTTACTAAAGTCATCCACATACTGGCCAACTGTGCGTCCTCCTTGGCACAAGTTGTGAAACTCACGCTTCTTCATGGCCATAGCTCCTGCTGAAACATGGGCAGTACGAAAAGCCTGCTGAAACTGATCCCATGTGACAGTGTTGATAGGATAAGTGGTTGTGAAATTCTCCCACCATGATGTTGCGGGTCCATCAAGCTGATGTGCGGCAAAACGCACCTTCTCCACATCTGTGCATCCTGCAGTGGTAAACTCCCTTCCCATCTTGCGGAGCCAGTCATCTGCAACTATCGACTCGGTGCCACTGGAGAACACCAACGGATTCAGCCTCAAGAAACGGGCTAAGTGATCAACAGGTTGTGGTGGTGGGGGTTGTTGTTGTTGTTGTTGTTGTTGTTGTTGTTGTTCCCCTGATTCTGATTCTGGACTAGCATCTGCATCAATGTATTCTGGTGCTGGATCAACTGAGTGAGTTCCGGTGGGAAAGCAAATCCATTGGCACGTCTCGGAGGCATCTGAGGGTTTAGAAAAGATGAGAATACAGAATAGAAATAGATCTAGAGAGAAAACACTACTCATATGCACATGAGACAAATGCAATCAATATCACTTCAATCAAATTCAAACAAGGCATACAACGGTCTAACTATCGTTACAAAAGTGCTCGGACTATACTATATTCATGGGGGAATAGTACTACTGTTACGGTGGTCGACTAGAAAAATTGATCGGTCGAAGACTCCATGATATCTTCTCCAGCTTCATCAACAAAGACATCATCGCTATTGTCTGGGTCCGAGTCGGTGTCGTCGATGATGATGTAGTTCTCCGGGCAAGTGCAATCATTGTCTTCTCCTCCAGTCGCGGGGAATCCCATAAATACTTTTAGCTTCTTCTTCAAATCATCATTCTTCTCCACGAGTGTCTTCATTTCCTCCTCATATCCATCGCATGTAGACTTCAGTTCTTCCTCCAACTCCGTGATCCTGGTCATTGCCTTCTTCAGATCTATCATGCCTGCGCACATCTGGTTCTCCTGGCGACGAATGTGCTGGTTTAACTCCTGGATGAAAGCTGCAATTGACCTATCCTTCCTGGTGTTGACCATCTCCCATTGCTCATCTCGGCGCCCACAAATCTGGTAAATAGTTTCCTTGAGATCCTTGTGGTAAACTTCTCCAATGCGTCCCATGGTGATGTGGGCTGCCATGCTCTTTCCTAGACTCCAGGTTGGTGCATCAAAGGAAAACTCTATGGGCTCATTGACGGGCATGAACGTCCTTCCTGGAACTTGAACTTGTATCATCCAATGCTCCTCTTCTGGTAAAGTGGCGATGTAGGTCCCGGTGAAGCTTGGTACTCCGATGTTCAGGTATCTAGTGACTTCCTTCAAGTCGCGTCCAAAGGGTGTATCTTCATCCGGTTGCGTGAACTTGTTCCATGCATCCGCCATCCTAAAAGAGTAGAAAAGATGAGGAGTCAAAAGTGAGAAAAGAGAGTAGTGATCTAGGGCTTTAGCTTAGTGGTCGTGTCCTACAGTCAGTGTGTGCTCTGATACCATCTTGTAGTGACCAGACCTCAAACAGTCTGATCTCTGTGCATCAGTGTCATCCCTGGATCGGTAATGCTGACATGCACTATACTTGAAGGATTTATAACAGAGTAGCAATCACACACTTATTACATCAAATGTCTCAAAAGAGAAACTTATAACAATAAATATGGCTTAAGGCCATCTAATAAAGATAACAGCGCAAGGCTTGGAAGATAAGCGAGTCCATCAACTCCAACGGCATCATTGAGTATAAGATCACTAAGGCACCTTACTCGTCATTTGGAAAGTCTGCAACATGAACGTTGCAGCCCGGAAACGGGTTAGCACATCGAATATGCTGGCAATGTAACACATAGAGAGTAATGAACAGAATAATGTTATCACTACATGCATATAAGGCTGGTGGAAAGCTCTATGGTTACAGTTTTGCATAAAGCCAATTTTTCCCTACAACAAAGGAATAAATTTAATTTAACTATCATGGTGGTTGTTAAACATTGAGAAGGTTCCTCCAACTCAATCCCAATTAAGCATCATCATTAACCTAACAGAATTAAATTAAGTAACATGATGAGATTCACATGATAATCCAGGTACTAGATACTCAAAACGTCCATAACCGGGGACACGGCTAACCATGATTAGTTTATACACTCTGCAGAAGTTTGTGCACTTTTCCCCGCAAGACTCGATCTCCTCCGCTTCATTTCTCACACTACATGGTGTTTGAGAAATGGATGATGGAGACACAGTCTTTCAGAAGCATTAACTCTTTACTCTGGGTAGACAGTAACAACCTACATCCCCTACATCTGCTAGTGTACCACTGAAAGAGGTCACCCAACATACTCAAATATGCTAGAGCCCATAGTAGCTTCTGGTTGCACACGGAAGTTTCTAGCATGAATAATCTCATGATCCCTTTGAGCCTGGGTGGCGGTCCATAGGAGAATCACACGGTACCCCGGGATTTCCAAAAATACATGCAACATTGGGTTCCCCAGGTGCCTCAATCCACCCAGATGTGAATTTAAGTTGCCACCTTAAGTAAACCATTAATTAAAAAATCTCACATCTGTCATGGATACACTCACCCAATCCACGTCTACTAGCATAGCATAGCAATATAAGCAAACGTAGAAGTAACTCCCAAAGGTTTGATAATAAAATAGGTAATAGGTACTATCTCATCTACTTCCCAAACCCACATATTAATCAGATCCTAATCATGTAATTGTTTGAGGGTGAAACTAATGCATAAATACTGGGTATGAAAGGGATATGATCAAAGTGTTACTTGCCTTGCTGATGATCTGTGAAACCTAGATATTCGAAGTAGCAAGCGGTGCACTCCGGGTACTCTATCGCAAACAAACAAGCATACAATAAGTACTCATCTAATGCACAAGTAAAACTCAAATAGGAGATCTAACAAGAAAGTTCAACTTAAGAACTCCGATGTGCAAAAAGAATCAAATCAAACGAAGCAACGAAACTCAAACGGCGAAACAAACAAGCTTCGTTTACTAATCTGGACCTAATTCAAATTTTACAGTAGCAAAAACTTGTTTGAGTTGGTTAAACGGAAAGAGGGTTTCGAGACAAAACTCTAGGCGCTTGAATCGCCTGATTCCGATAAACGAGCGAAAAGTTATACTAGAACGAAAATCGGATCAGAAATCGCGATCAGAAATAATCGCGGAAAATTCGAGAAAAAGAAAAACGGACAAACAGGCTAACGAACGAATGTTCGCTGTCTGCGGCTAAATGACGAAAACCATTCGTAAAAACGAACGTATGGACAAATGTCCGCTAAATAAACTAAACCGGGAAAAACCCGATCTATTAAAAAAACAACCGCGGTTTTATAAAAAAGGGCGGTTAACCGACGAAAACCGGCGGCGGCTACCTCGAGTCGAGGTCCGGCCAGGTCGGCGGCGAGTTCCGGCTAGGCTGGCGGCAGCGAAGGGATCCGGCGGCGGGGCGGTCGGGCGGCGGGGCGGCGGCGGAC
>NC_057813.1:595017101-595024000 GCF_018294505.1 Triticum aestivum
CGCCATACCATGACGTAGCAGGCAGGCGCTGTTGCCCGCACACTTGTAGATGAGATCATGGCTACCGTCATCTCACACAGAGACTATCAGCCTAGCCAGAAATTCACCGCGACTGCTGCACATCCATGCCCTCTGCATCAAGCCACTATCCATATATCTCACTTTGAAGCAATGCTGAACGAGCTATACCGCTTGCTCCGGCAATCGAGTCAGCTCCAAGACAATGCCTCCAAGAAGGTCAACGATGAGGAAATCGCCACCATTATTTGTCCCACAAGGGGAAAGGATTTCTTTGGAGCAAAGACCATGAGGGGAGGAGGGAAGCAATGTAGCGACGTATTTGACAAGGATAACGACACCCAAGGGCATTGTCGTCGCCGCTTGCACGAAGCCAAGACAGGGTTTCCCTAGCTCCCCTCAAGCCCTCCCTGTCGGTGTCAAAACCGGCAGATCTCGGGTAGGGGGTCCCGAACTGTGCATCTAAGGCTAATGGTAACAGGAGGCGGGGGACATGATGTTTACCCAGGTTCGGGCCCTCTCTATGGAGGTAATACCCTACTTCTTGCTTGATTGATCTTGATGATATGAGTATTACAAGAGTTGATCTACCACGAGATCGTAGAGGCTAACCCTAGAAGCTCGCCTGTGATTATGATTGTTCTTGTCCTACGGACTAAACCTTTCGGTTTATATAGACACCGGAGGGGGCTAGGGTTACATTAGGTCGGTTACAGAGAAGGGGCTCTACATGTCCGAATCGCCAAGCTTGCCTTCAATGCAAAGGAGAGTCCCACCCGGACACGGGACAAAGTCGTCTATCTTGTATCTTCATAGCCCAACAGTCCGGTACATGCATATAGTCCGGCTGTCCGAGGACCCCTTAATCCAGGACTCACTCAGTAGCCCCTGAACCAGGCTTCAATGACGATGAGTCCGGCGCGCAGATTGTCTTCGGTATTGCAAGGCGGGTTCCTTCTCCGAATACTCCAAAGTAGATCTTGAACACAAGAATCATGTCCGACTCTGCAAACAAATTCCACATACCACCGTAGAGAGTACAATATTCCACGAGTCTAATCTGCTGACAACTTCTCCATAGCGTGACATCATGCCGCGGCCCGGTCATTATTTGAACCATTTTTCTAACCTGCTACTACAATTTTCGCGAGGCGGTTTTATTGGCATGTCTTGTCGAAGCAGAGATCATGTCCCCCTATTACGGGATTCTCATCAATACGGGCGTGGGTAACCCAACCGTGCCATAAGCACGACGCTTGGGGAATAAGCAAGTTTTAGGGCGAGTGGGGAGGCGCATGATTTCTGCTGCCTTTATAAAGGGATAAGGATTCCACTCTTTCACCCACGCCTTCTCCTTCCTCCGCTCATTCACTCTGGAGCTCTAGCGCCCAAGCTTTCGCCTTTTTCCGCCCAAAAAGGTATTCCGAACATGTCTGGATCCGGAGCAAGAGGCAAGTGGATGGCCTCCTCCGTCAAGGAGAAGGACATAAAGAAGCTTCGAGATGCCGGATACTTAACCAAGAAGGTCAACCATCAGCTTCAGGCCAAGGGACAAATTGTCGCTACCCCAGAACCCCAAGAAAGGGTGGTGTTCGTCTCTCACTTTGTCTGCGGGATGGGATTTCCCCTCCACCCATTTGTTCGCGGACTGATGCACTATTACGGGCTGGACTTCCATGATCTCGCCCCCAACTCCATCGTGTGTGAGGCCTTTCTCCGCATCCCATCCCATTTTGGGTTATGGCTGAAGACTTTTAATCTGAAGCCAAAGGTGGTGAGCGGTCAGCAAGCGGAGTGCGGAGGCGCTATGGTGGGCAAGATGCCCAATGTTACCTAGCCCGAAGGCTCCTTCGTGGAGACAGTAAAGGGATGGTAATCGGGGTGGTTCTACATCATCGAGCCGCGCGACGCCAACTGGGCGGCGGCCCTCGAATGCTGATCTGGAGTCCCCATGCGGCTCACCTCCTGGCAAGAGAAGGGCCTGACCTGGGGCTCTTTGGACGAGGTGTCCGGGATCCAGACGTGCATCCAGAACATGATAAACAAGAGAATCAAGCTTGTCAATGTAGTACAAGTTATGCTCATTCGCCGGACTCTTCTGTGCCAACACCGGTCCTACAACTTGTGGGAGTTCGATCCGGCCCAGCACCAGACGCTGCTAGAGCTCTTCGGCACAACACACCAGGATGTCTGGAAAGTGCTTTTCAAGGCCAGAGATACACCACCGCCCACGACCGAGGATCGTGGGCTTAGCTCAAAACACCAGGCTAATCCGGTGAGTTTTTATATATCTTTCAAGTTACACCTTTTACAGGCATATTTGAGGCAGAAGTCTAAGCTTCCCCCTTTATTTATTCAGGCCTGGATAGAGATAGCGGAGCAGATTAACTGTCCGGCTCCGCTGCCCGAAGGACCAGAAACCCCACTTCTAACGAAGATGCTTTTTCCGGCACCTTACGAGGTGCCGGAGAAGAAGGCAAAGAAGAAGGCCTAGGGGACTAGAGATGGTCTCCGTCGTAAGGGCACTTCAGACATAGTGTCTGAAGATGCCGAGGATCGCTCCTCCACCGCCAAAGACAACGGGGAAGAGGAGGAGGAGGTAGAATAAATTAACCCCCCTATAGGGGGGGAGTAAAAAGAGGGCGGCCTCCACGTATTCGGCGGCCATGGCATCCAAGAAGGGGAAAACTTCTCCTTCAGACAGTCCCAGGATTGGATACCGATAGCAACCCAGAATGGGAACCCAGGGTCAAGCCCCTGGCTAAATCGTAAGTATCCGAACACAATAATGTATCCGGCCTTTCCGTTGTGTTGCTTTTAACGTATTGGGTCATGCACTTTGCAGCCCAGCTCAGTTCAACGTCGAGCTATCCCCCTCTTCGGAGGGATCGTTGGACCCGTCGATGATGGACAGCGGGTCCCTTCCAATAGCCTCCTCCCCTAAGGCCGCAGTCAACACCGAGGTGTTGTCTTAAAGGATCCCGGGCCAGGAAGAGGCTCAAGAGGCCGTCCCGGTGGTGCCGGGGGTGGAACCTCGCCCGCCAAACAGATAGGGGAGCAAGTCCCCACCGAGACTGACGGCGGGGCAACTTTTAATCCGCCCCCCGGCCGAATATCATTCCGGAGATCCATGTGGCTCCGAAATCAGGACAGCAACCCTCAAGGAAGGAGGCGTGCCTGTTTCACCGACGGCGTCCGTCCATCTAGAGGCGCCGGACAATTTGCTGGAAGCGTTGCGAGGCGCTTCCATCATGGAAGAACACCGCACCCTCATGGGTGTGGTGATTGAGAGGATTCAGTCCGCGGAAAGTGGACAGACCAAAAAGCATGTATGAGCCTTCTAACAAGCTTCGAGGTAAGTCATGTAATTTTGAAAGGAATGTCATAGTGTAGGTAGTAGCCCCTGATGCTCTGTCCGGTGTTCGGAAAGAAGAACCAGATAGAGGACCACATGAATTTCGCAGGAGACTAATTTTGAAATGTATATGTGAATAAACAGGCATCACTACTAGCTGCATCCGCTCATACTGCGGAAATCTCCGGACTGAAGCAGAACCTGGAGCGGGCCGAGGGAGAGCTCCCCCGCGTAAAGGAGCAACTAAAGGAAAATGAAGGTATGCAGTGATGTGACGCCCCCGATTTAATCATACACTAATCATACACGCAAACGTGTACGATCAAGATCAGGGACTCACGGGAAGATATCACAACACAACTCTAAAAATAAAATAAGTCATACAAGCATCATAATACAAGCCAAGGGCCACGAGGGCTCAAATACAAGTGCTCGATCATAGACGAGTCAGCGGAATCAACAATATCTGAGTACAGACATAAGTTAAACAAATTGCCATAAGATGGCTAGCACAAACTGGGATACAGATCGAAAGAGGCGCAGGCCTCCTGCCTGGGATCCTCCTAAACTACTCCTGGTCGTCGTCAGCGGCCTGCACGTAGTAGTAGGCACCTCCAGAGTAGTAGTCGTCATCGACGGTGGCGTCTGGCTCCTAGGCTCCGGCATCTGGTTGCGACAACCAGGTAGAAGGGAAAGGGGAAAAAAGGGAGAAAAGCAACCGTGAGTACTCATCCAAAGTACTCGCAAGCAAGGATCTACACTACATATGCATGGGTATATGTGTAAAGAGGCAATATCGGTGGGCTGAACTGCAGAATGCCAGAATAAGAGGGGGATAGCTAGTCCTAACGAAGACTACGCTTCTGGCAGCCTCTGTCTTGCAGCATGTAGAAGAGAGTAGATTGAAGTCCTCCAAGTAGCATCGCATAGCATAATCCTACCCGGCGGTCCTTCCCTCGTCGCCCTATGGAAAAGCGATCACCGGGTTGTCTGTGGAACTTGTCTAGGTGTGTTTTATTAAGTGTCCGGTTCTAGTTGTCATAAGGTCAAGGTACAACTCTAAGTCGTCCTTTTACCGAGGGACACGGCTATTCGAATAGATTAACTTCCCAGCAGGGGTGCACCACATAACCCAACACGCTCGATCCCATTTGGTCGGACACACTTTCCTGGGTCATGCCCGGCCTCGAAAGATCAACACATTGCAGCCCCACCTAGGCACAACAGAGAGGTCAGCACGCCGGTCTAAATCCTATGCGCGCACGGGTCTGGGCCCATCGCCCATTGCACACCTGCATGTTGCGTGGGCGGCCGGAAGCAGAACTAGCCCCCTTAATACAAGAGAAGGCTTACGTTGCAATCCGGCGAGCGCTGCTCAGTCGCTGACGTCACGAAGGCTTCGGCTGATACCACGACGTCGAGTGCCCATATCTTTCCCGTGTAGTTGGTTAGTGCGTATAGGCCAGTGGCCAGACTCAGATCAAATACCAAGATCTCGTTAAGCGTGTTACTATGAAGCAACCGCGAACGCCGACCAGGGCCGGCTCCACCTCTCGCCTAGGTGGTCTCAACCTGCCCTGTTGCTCCGCCACATAGTAATAGTCGGGGGCCGTCGGGAACCCAGGCCCACCTCTACCGGGATGGAGCCACCTGTCCTTCCAGCCCCCACATCGGAATCACTTGCAGGTACTCAATGAGCTGACCCGACTTTAGTCATCATCTATATAGTATATGTATAGTATATACCCATGATCACCTCCCGAGTGATCATGGCCCGATAGTATAGCATGGTAGACTGACAAGAATGTAGGGCCACTAATGGTTAACTAGCATCCTATACTAAGCATTTAGGATTGTAGGTAAGGTATCAATAGATGTAGCAACAATGACAGGCTATGCAACAGAATAGGATTAATCGAAACAGTAACATGCTACACTACTCTAATGCAAGCAGTAGAGAGAAGAATAGGTGATATCTGGTGATCAAGGGGGGGCTTGCCTGGTTGCTCTGGCAAGAAGGACGAGTCATCAACACCGTAGTCGAACTGGGGTCGCCGGGAGTCTCGGGGTCTACCGGAAAGAAGTAATGGAGAGGGACCATAATAAATAACAGAGCAATCAGAGCATCACAAAGCGTAACAAGGCAATACGCGGTGTTAGGTATGCCCTAACGCGGTAGTAGGTGATACCGGCGAAGGGGGAAACATCTGGGAAAGTATCCCCAGTGTTTCACGTTTTCGGACAGGTGAGCCGGAGGTGAAATGTTGCACATTCGCTATGCTAGGGGTGTGTGGCGGACGAACGGGCTGCGTATTCGGATTCTCTCGTCGTTCTGAGAAACTTTTATGTACAAAGTATTTCGAACCGAGCTACAGTTTATTTTATTTTAATTTTTAAAGTTTTAATTCAATTTTGGAATTAACAGATTTTAATTAATTAGAAAAGGTAATTAGTGGGTCAGCGTGACATCAGCAAGATGTCAGCAGGTCTACAGGTTGACTAGGTCACCCCTGGCACGTGGGGCCCGTTTGTCATACTCTCAGGTTAATTGAACATGGTTAAGTAGTTAACTAAATGATTAGGTTAATTCATTTTAATTAGATTAGTTAAATAGGATTAATTAACTAATTAATTAATTAATTAATTACTAACTTATTTATTTTAACTCATTTTTTAATTCGGCCTGGGGTGGGGCCCCTTGTCATTTGGCCAGGGGGGCTTATCGGGGGCGGGTTAATGGGGGTGGAGCGGAGCAGAGCCACAGGGCTCACGGGCGCGAGCGCCGGCGGCCAGGGGCTGCGCGGGCGGCGACCCGAGCAGGGCTGGGGCAGCAGCACCACAACAGGCAGCGGGGCGGCCAAGCAGCTACAAGGTGCGGGCGCGGCAGCCGGTGCGGGCGACCGATGGGCGCACGATGAGGGCGCTCTAGAGCAGTAGCAGCGAGCGGGAGCGAGAACGCGTGCGTGGAGAAACTCCAGTGCGTCCACGAGCGAGCGAGATGGTGGTGCTATGGCGGTTTCGGTCACGATGGCGTTGAGAGCTATGGAGCGGCAATAAGGTGCTCGAGCTCGAATCCGAGCTCGGGAATGTGGCGGAGCTCACATTGAGCCTGCAGATGTGCTTAGTAGGCTCGGGGAAGGCTCGGAGGTGCCAGAATCGATGGCGAAGCTCGACGGGGCCGAGGAGGAAGAAGGCGGTGCAGGGCTCGATGCGGTGCCTCCCGGCGGGGAGATGGCGTCCGCGAGGTGGTGGCAGGACGAGGCGGCGATGCAGCGATGGGGCGGCATGCATCGACGATGGGTAGCCGAGGCGGAGGCGCTCCCGGTGGCGACGGCAGGCAACGGGGTCGGGAGCGGCTCCGAGCTCTGGGCAGTCCGGTGAGGAGGAGGGCAAGGACGGGGTGGCGAATGAGCCACCGGCGACAAGGGCGGCAGGGTGGTGAGCAACGACGAGATCGATCGGGTCGAGGCGTCGTTGCCCCGATCTGGATCGAGCAGAGGGGGCGAGGAGCGAGGGAAGTGGGGAG
>NC_057813.1:595024467-595054815 GCF_018294505.1 Triticum aestivum
AAAATAACATTTCAGAACAATCCACTACTGTAAAAAGTTTTGGCCCGATATAAAATAGTTTAGTATTTTATAAAATACCAAAGGCGTTTAAATAGTTGTTTTTGCTACTGTTTAAATCATTTTAGAGTATTTAAACATTTTATAAAAGTGTGGTTTCTCCAACATAATTACCTATGCATTAGTTGGATCACTCCGAACATTTTAGTTTTAATATTTGAAAACTTTTATTGTTTGATAGATTTTGAATTTGAATTCGAATCGGTTTCAAATTAACACAAGGTTAGCAACAGTAACCAAGGTGACGTGGCATCGTTAGCACGGGATTACTGTAGCCTAATTATCCGGGCGTCACAATTCTCCTCCACTACAAGAAATCTCGTCCCGAGATTTAAGAGGGGTGTAAGGGGGAATGTTTTGGTTACGCAGTTCTTCTCGTCTTTGGTTGCTCTTCTCGAAGAGGTCGATCCGTTACATTGACGTCTTTATTTCTCTGCTTCAGGTCATCATGGTGAAGTCGTCCTTTTCTTCGGGAACTCCAACGTACTTACGAATAGGTAAGGGGCAGCTCGGCTACGAGAAAATGCTTATGAGGGAAACAATCTAGGGAACCCATGAATGAGTATAAGAGTATCTCGCGAGTTGAACCAATAAAATATGTCGAGAGTAAGGTACGAAGGTACAATAAGAGGTTCCAAGCGGATAGATAGTTGCTCGAAGTCTGAACCGGAGTGAGAAAGCGGTTCAGAGCAACGAGAGTAAGTATTGCGTCTGATACCAGAATAGAGCATTAGGAAGGTGACCCATGAATTAAATACAAAGCCAAGTGTGAGGAATAACCATTGGAAACAAGGTTGTACAGGGGAGTCAGGTTTTGATCCTTTGGAACTATGGATTATGGGCCCACCATGTGGGTTAGAAGTAGGAAGGGTGGTGACATCTTGAATAGCCGCGACAGGGAGGCATGTCAGTGGATAGCTTGTCGGCTATGTCGGCAACAATGTCGGTACCAAGGGCGAGGGACGAAGAGAACCATTTTCCTACTCGTTAGGACAAGGCGGACCAATAGGCAAAGTTCTCGTCCATCGGTGGTTACCAGAATGTCATCAACAATAGTAACAGTGTCTTACTAATAGAGTTGTACACTGAGGTGTTTACATAAGCAGGAGAATATTATTGCTTAGATCATAAAGATCACAAGAAACGTTAAACCAACCGATGGAAAGGAAAATACGATTATCAGATTAAACAGTACAATGGAAAGGAAAATGTGTTTAAACACATATTTCGAGGGTATATCCTTCCCAAGGACAAGGAGAGCACGATATCCATGACAGGATATAATGTAGAAAACTCTTTAGGTAGGGGAGAGAATTTTCATGACATTACCCATACAACGATGTTTGGATAATTGAGCAGGAAACATTTAGTATTGGGCTTCAAATGTTCCTATTGAAAATTGGAGTACCATAGACATGCTTCGAGATAGCATTGAAATGGTCAACAGGTGAAGATCAGACTTTGTAAACAAAAAGGATCCATTAGGAACAACTTGTAGAATAAGTCTTACAATTTTCTCATGAAAGAATGACTAACCTTGCCAAAAAGGAAACTATAACAATAGGTCCTCCGGCCAGGTGTGCTAGGCATGACATCACCTTAGCGGGTCATATAAAGACCAATGTTATAACTTTTGAAAATATGTTCCAACCATCATATCCGACCGAGATTCAGATCTGATTGGTGTCAGGATACCTCCGACTTAGGATGCCTGAGAAGATAAGGTGCGACACCAATTGATGAGATGACAATGTAAGATTCTCGAGAAAATGAACTATGGAAGTGAGTTACGAGACAAGTGTTCATCATTAAACCAAGGAGAGTGAGGAGGTGGCTGATGAACTCAGCGAAAATTCATTGAGATTTCCAAAAAGATGGATTTCCACAATTATGTGAACAAGGAGATAACATTAGTCAGATCAAATGATACAATGATGTATGCTCGAGGAAAACATACACAATTTACAATGATAGAAGGGTGCACCCCCAGAAATCTGGACTAGGTAGCACGATCAATGTTTGAATGATGATCCAATAAGCAATAGACTTAGAATGAAACTACCGACCATTAACTCCAAAGCAATAGGGTTGCTAGAAGTACAGAACTCAAGCAACATTGTTAGCATATTGGTATCCTGGTTAAAAAAACAACACAGGGACCAAGGAAGAATGGTGATGGTGAGAAGTATCATCATACCGAGAATTTCTAAGAGGTGGAGCAATCCCCTCAACATTCTCGACAGAAAAGACAGTAATACATCAAGGCAGAACACACCACTAGCCGGAGAGCAAGTTGTATTCATAATGTGGACAAGTTCGTGATGAAAGGAAGTCAAGGGTGTTGTCAATGATAATAAAAATCATCAAGGGCAAGGATGGTATTTCTCTTCATGAATTCAATCGATATCCTGGAAGAGCTCAAAATGTTGATGATGATCACGACACAATTGCCGAGAGACTTCACGAAGGTGTAATCGATCGGCGATGACATCAAGTCAAAGGACTGATGAAGCGAAAGGTTATTGGAACCATGAGTACGACACAAACTCAAAATCAAGCTTGTTGTTCAAGGCAAAATGATATGACGAGGAAAATCGACGTAAGCTTAGCTCATCGTCGAAAGTGGTGCTCCGGGAATAAGGACCAGGTAGCACAGTTAAAAAGTTTTACGATAAGGATGTAGCAGATCAGGCTAGGAATGGCTTGATCGGGTACAAACTCATACTTAAAGAAGATTACTAAGAGTAGTTGAACCGTAGTGCGGACTCGGTTCAGTTATTGGTGTCTTTGAGTGTTTAATAACTCAGAGTCCATGAAAAATTGTAATCAGTGAGAATGTAGTACTTGATGAAGAACTCATTAGAAGTTATGCAGTTCCAAGATAATCTCGAGATACCAGGGGGGTAATACTCGACGATAGTCCAAAGTAGAGCTTGGACTGGGGTATTGCTCTATAGAAGGTAAGTGCTTAAACATGCACGAGAAATGGTATTTAAAGGAGATCATGGTTGGAACCACGCTTGCGAAAGGCCAGATCCCAGATGTTGGGGATATAACTACTGAGTGTGAACCGCCCAGGAGGGGCCGGTTCACCCTCACATATATTGAAGCCCACGAATACTCAGAAGATGGCGTTTTACTATGAAACTTAGAGGCCTGGATCCCAAAGGCGGATTAGGGCCCATAATGGTAAACCGCCATAGTCATGTAACTTGTATTGTAAGATAAGGAAGGGAGAGACCGAGCCGAACACTTGTATGAGTCGGCCTCGGGACTCTGTAGACCGGACGGGCGTCAACCCGTGTATATAAGGGGACGACCCGGCGGCGGTTCAGGGACAAGAAACACAACTCGAGAGCCAGTCATAGCTTGTTTAGCTCCCTGGTTAGCGAGACCCCAATAATCCCGTCACAACTAGACGTAGGCCTTTACCTTCATCGAAGGGGCCGAACTAGTATAAAATCCCTCATGTCCTTTGTCCGGTTTAACCCCTTTAAGCTAACCCGTCGTGGTGGCTCCACGACTAAGTCCTTACACGAGGACATTTGGCGTGATATTTCCAAGACAGTTGGCGCCCACCATGGGGCTATCGCACGATGGTTTTGAGTTCTTGAAGGGCAGCTTTGAAGGACTCAAAGGATACATGGCGGGCCGGATGACCAAGAGTCGTCGCGGCAAGCTCTACATCGACGATGCAGGCTGGGGCCCCGAGGCCGGCTCAATCGAGTACGGGTATCGGGTCCCCTTCGGCGGAATTCACGTCTTCATCGGCAAGAACGGCGAACTGGGCCCTAAGCCGGACATCTGCACCGACCTCGTCGAAACGGCTCAGCGTGCAAGTTCTGCCCGGATTCATACTCCCATGAAGCGTGCGTTCGTAGGATGTGTCCACGGGATCGAATCTGAACCGGTGTCTGAGGGTGACACGGTCGCTTATTCCGACGGTGAATCAACTGGTGAAACCGAATCCTTGTACCAAGTTCAGGATGGCATGTTTGAAGGGTATTCCGATGGCACCAGTATTCCGGAATTCCTTGAAAGGCCAAACCACGTTGGAATCTTCATGGCTGGAACACAACCAACCTTGCAAAATTCTACTGCAGCGGCGTCTGGACTGATAGCAGGGGCAGGAGGCTCCGTGCGCCAGCCGGCTCAAGTTCTCTCCGGTTTGATGGATGCCTGGGCAGCCTTGTTGACCACAACAGTCACACCAGCAACGCAGTATCAGCGCAATGCGGACATTGCCAGTCTGAAGGATCATATAACGCAAGCCAAAGCGGACTTAGCAGCTGAGGAAACCAGGATGGCTGAGGAGCGGGCCGCTTTAGATGCTCAGGCACAGAGGATTCAAGCCGAAAGTCATCAACTTTTGATGGATTAGAATGCTTCAAATCAAGTATTCCGGAGGAGACATCAATCTCGCTTGCCGCCGAATTACAATGCGATGAATCTCTTTGGAACACCAGAAGCAGGAACTAGTAACCCGCCAGCAGTAAACCGGAATACCGATCCAAGGACCGGGGCGCCGGATCAACCTCAGGTGATGGGTCCACCTCAACATACGGACAACCCGCCGCGGTATACCACACCGCCGCCGGGTCACTTTTCTACCCCATTGGATAATATGATAGCAACAGCATCCCGGTTGGCTGCTATTCCGATCGAAGGTGAATCGCCGGCAGCGGTTGAGACACGGCGGGCCAGGGATCTTCTTCAAACAGCTTTGACACAGCAGCAAGCTTATTCATACAGCCGAGACAGGGTTCACTCAACTCCACGACTGAGCAAAAGCTATAGCAGGCATATAGATGAACCGGAGGTGTCTAGCAGCATGCGGCGCCGCGTTGTCCCTCACGGGCCTAATACGGTGCATGGAGATATGAACACTCAGGACGTAGTGGATAATGGCAGAGCACGAAGGGAAGCCGCTTTACCAGCCCCACAAACGGGTCGATACCAACCCGCCCCAGTTCAGCCAGCGGCGTCAGTAGACCGTGGCGTCGGAGTTGCTTTTAGCTTGTGGGGGGTACCGTGCCTTATTCCGGCTCTCCGGAATGTACGATTGCCTAAGGACTTCAAGGGCCCACGTAAGGTGCTGAATTGCACTGCTGATCAGCCACCCGAGGCGTGGGTGGAAAGTTATGAGATGGCGATGGAGATGCTGGACGTTGATGAAGCGGCCTGTGCAAAGTACTTCATGATGATGTTGGAGGGAACAACCCGTACTTGGTTGAAAAATTTACCACCTAACTCCATCGAGTCATGGGAGCAGTTGAAGGCCCGGTTTATAGCCAATTTCAAGAACACATGTAAGCAGCCTATGTTCATTGTGGACCTTGACGCCTGTGTGCAAGGGGAGAACGAGTCAACAACTCATTGGGTGCGCCGGGTTTCAGAAGTCTTGCACTCATCGGACCGTATTAATGCCGGCTCGGCAATCATCACCTTGGAGCGTAATTGCCGGTTTAAGTCACTAAAGATGAAGTTGGGATGGCTCAAGCGTCACTGCAATGACATGGGCACCCTCATAGACGCCTTGGTCAAGTATGCCGATTCTGATAATACCAAGGATCCTGATTCTGATGAGGAGAAACCAGAGAAGGGAAAGAAGAACGGTGGTGCAAAGGGACAACAGCACAACCAAGGAGGTCATGGGAATAATGGTAAGCGTAAAGCGGAATCAGATTTTGTAGCTAATGCTAATGTGCAGCATCGTAAGGGTAAACCGCCCTAGCGCGGCGGCAGAATGAACCTGGAGCGTTTGTTGAATCAGCCCTGCCCAAAGCATGGGACCAAGGAGGCTCCTGCAACACATCTCTGGAAAGATTGTAACATTATGAAGGATTTCAAAAACTCTGATCTTTTCCGGTATGATCAGGGTCCATCGGGCGGTTCAGGTCCAGGTTTTCATGGTGGCGGCGGTTCAAACTCTCAATTTTAGAATAATCAGGGCAACCAGAACAACCAAGGGGGTAATAACCAGCAGAATAATCAAGGAAATCAGCAGCAGTTAGGTTAACAGAGTCACCCAAAGCAGTTGAATGGTGGGCAGTATCATGTGTTCACCACTAGTTTGTGTAAGCCTGATCAGAGGCTTCACAAGAGGGCAGTTAATGCTATTGAACCGGCGGTACCATGTTACCCGCGGTGGTCCGAGCAACCTATTGTATGGAGCAGAGAGGATCATCCGCCCCGGGTTGACAATCCGGGTCACCTGGCGTTGGTGGTGGCACCTCAGGTGGGAGGTTATAAGTTCACCAAGGTACTCATGGACGGAGGGAGCAGTATCAACATTCTGTATTATGAGACCTTCCGTCGCATGGGGTTGACAGACAAGAGTCTTAAACCATCCAATACTGTTTTTCATGGTGTCGTACCAGGTAAATCGGCGTATCCTGTTGGTAAGATCGCTTTGGAAGTTGTGTTTGGTGATGAACATGATTCCCGGTCTGAGACATTGACCTTTGAGGTGGTGAGGATCCAGAGCCCGTACCACGCACTGTTTGGGCGACCGGCTTATGCAAAGTTCATGGCGAGGCCTTGTTATATTTACTTGCAGCTAAATATGCCGGGTCATAAAGGGACCATTACGGTTCACGGAAGTCGTAAAATCACTTTGGACTGCGAGGAAGGTGATGCGGGCCTATGCTGAGTCGGTTTATGCTATAGAGGAGCTGAAGTTTTATAAGGAAAATGTTGATCCGGTAGACATGACCCCTCTAAAGAATCCTACCACTGAGCATGACCCGACCCTCATTTCAAACCGGTTAATGATACTAAACTTGTTGACTTTGTTCCTGGCGATTCATCTAAGCAGTTTAGAATCAGCACAAATTTGGATCCGAAATAGGAAAGCACGCTCATCGAGTTCATCCGTGAGAATTGGGACATTTTTGCATGGAAGCCTTCTGACATGCCAGGTGTACCGAGGGAACTCGCTGAGCACACTCTCAATATTGATCCCAAGGTTAAACTGGTCAAGCAATTTCTTCGTCATTTTAGCGAGGAAAGACGCAAGGCAATTGGTGAAGAGGTAACCCGGCTGTTGGTTGTTGGGTTTATCATTGAAGTGTTCCACCCTGAGTGGTTGGCTAATCCGGTGCTTGTTCTTAAGAAAAACGGCACTTGGCGCATGTGTGTGGACTACACAGATTTGAACAAAGCTTGTCCGGCCGATCCTTTTGCTCTCCCGCGTATTGATCAGATCATTGATGCAACGACGGGTTGTGAGCGTTTGAGTTTCTTGGATGCGTATTCAGTCTATCATCAGATCAAAATGGCAGTTAAGGACCAGGAGAAGACCGCCTTCATCACTCCCTTTGGAGCCTTCTGTTATGTTTCTATGCCCTTTGGGCTCAAGAGTGCCCAGGCGACTTATCAGCGCTGTGTGCAGAATTGTCTTCACACTCAGATTGGCGAATGTTCATGCCTATGTTGATGACATTGTAGTAAAATCCAGGAAGAAGGAGACATTGATAGATGATCTCAAGGAGACCTTTGAAAATCTGCGGGTCTACAAGATGATGCTCAATCCAGACAAATGTGTCTTTGGTGTTCCGACAGGCAAGCTTCTAGGCTTTCTGGTGTCCAACAGGGGGATTGAGGCTAACCCGGAGAGGATCAAAGCGACTACATCTTTGACTAAACCGGCGTGCATCAATGATGTTCAGCATTTAGCAGGTCGAATTGCAACACTAAGCCGGTTTATCAGCCGTTTGGGAGAGAAGGCGATCCCGATGTATCAGATGTTGAAGAAAACAAACGCCTTTGTCTGGAGCGATGCGGCTAATGCGGCGTTTGAAGACTTGAAGCGACAGTTGGCTGAACCGCTAGTCCTTGCTGCTCCGGTTGATAGGGAGCCCTTATTGTTGTACGTGGCTGCTAATGCCCGTGCTGTCAGTGTGGCAATTGTGGTGGAGCGCAAGGAGGCTGGTAAGGAGTACCCGGTTCAATGGCCGGTTTACTATATCAATGAGGTGCTTATTGAGTCAAAGCAGCAATATCCGCATTGGCAGAAACTTGTATATGGGGTTTGTATGGCAAGCCGGAAGCTCAAGCAATATTTCCAAGGCCATCCCATTACAGTGTTCAGTTCAGCTCCATTGGGTAATATAATTCAGAACAAGGAGGCAACTGGCCGGGTTGCAAAATGGGAAATTGAACTTGGTCCACATGGTCTGAAGTATGTGCCTCGAACAACTATAAAGTCTCAGGCACTTGTGGACTTCATCAATGATTGGACTGAGTTGCAGGCGCCAGAGGACAAACCGGATAATACATACTGGACTATTCACTTTGATGGGTCCAGGCAATTGGAGGGCTCGGGGGCTGGCGTTGTTCTTACTTCCCCTCGAGGTGATAAGATTCGTTACGTCCTCCGTTTAATGTTCCCCTGTACTAACAATGCAGCCGAGTACGAGGCTCTGCTCCATGGGCTCCGCATGGCCAAGGAGATGAACTTAAGCCGGGTGCGATGTTTTGGAGACTCTGATCTGGTGGCTCAGCAACTTTTTGGTACTTGGGATTCTAAGGATCCACTCATGGCGGCTTACAGACGTGAGGTGGATATTGTGGCGGGTTACTTCAAAGGGTATCAGGTTGAGCATATCGACCGCAAAACGAAGCAACAGACGCTTTAAGCCGGCTTGGATCTCAGCGTAAACCGGTACCCCCAGTACCTTTCTAGATATCTTGCATAACCCGTCTGTTAAGTTGCCTACAGAGGAGGATTTGGCTGTTCCTGATCCGTAGGCTTAATTAGTGGCCGCTTTACACGTTGTGCCGGATTGGACAGTTCTATATCTGGCGTATATGAACCGGGGCGGGTTACCAGATGATGAAGTCCTGGCTCGGCAGATAGTTCGGCGGTCCAAGTCCATGGTTATTCACAATGGCGAGTTACACCGCTGCAGCATTTCAGGCGTATTTCAGCATTGTGTTTCCCTAGAAGAAGGCCAAGAGATCGTACGGGAAATTCATGAAGGGGATTGTGGTCATCATGCCGGTTCAAAGTCCTTGGTTGCAAAAGCTTTCCATCATGGGTTCTACTGGTTGACAACTCATGCTGATGCGGAGGATCTGGTAAAGCGATGTGATGCTTGTTAAAAGTTTTCACGCAGGGCTCATGTTCCGGCTCAAGAATTAAGGATGATTCCCATCACTTGGTCGTTTGCCACCTGGGGGCTTGACATGGTGGGACCCTTTAAACGCTCCAGGGATAAGAAGATCCACCTGCTGGTTGCGGTTGACAAGTTTACCAAGTGGGTTGAAGCGGAGCCTGTCAGCAAGTGCGATGCGGCTACGACGGTTCAATTTCTCAAAAAAGATTATCTTCCGCTTTGGCTTTCCACACAAGATCATCACAGATAATGGCACAAACCTCTCTAAAGGTGAGATGGGAGATTTTTGTCAGAGAGAACACATCCGGCTTGACTTAGCATCTGTGGCGCACCCCCAGACCAATGGTCAAGCAGAGAGAGCTAATCAAGAAATCTTGAAGGGTATTATACCCCGGCTTATGGTTCCTTTAAAGCGGACGCCGGGTTGTTGGGTGGAAGAATTACCTTCTGTGTTATGGAGCATCAACACCACTCCCAACAGATCGACGGGTTACACGCCTTTCTTCATGGTGTACGGGGCAGAGGTGGTCCTAGCAAGTGATATTCGTCACAATTCGCCCCGGGTTACTAATTATGTTGAAGCAGACAATGAGCAAGCACGCCAGGAGGCGTTGGACCTGTTAGATGAAAAATGAGATATGGCTTTAGCCCGTTCGACGGTTTACCAGCAAGACCTGCGGCGTTATCATAGCCGTCGGGTTAGGACAAGAACCTTTCAAGAAGGCGATTTGGTGCTCCGGCTCATCCAGGATCAGACCGACATGCACAACTTATCCCCACCTTGGGAAGGACCCTTTGTGGTCAGCAAAAATCTGCACAACGGATCATACTACCTCATTGACGTTCGACACAACTCATGCACTTCTGAGGAGGAGACCCAGCGGCCGTGGAACATAGCTCTCCTACGGCCTTACTATACTTGAGCCATAGGCTTTTCTTATGTACATATTTCGACAATGTATATATTATGATCAATACAATAAACCGGCATCCTTGCTATAAGCAGGGCCTCTGCTGTTTTTTTCTCAAATATCCTTTGAGTTGCATGGGGGCTTCAGCTGACAAAGCGGAGTGCTACCAATTAAACCGGCTATCATGCCACAATACAGCTCGGGAAATTCACACCCAAAGGGCCAAAGAGAGTCTGGATGCTATGCATAGCTCAAACATAGGCACCTAATGAGCACAGCTCATCATGTTACTTGGGGCTCCTTGTGTCAAATACCAAGGAGTTTAAATGGACCCTTGTAGCTGGGTATCGACCCATGGCTTGGAAGCCTGGTATATTTACCTAAAACCACGGGTTTACCTGCCTTCATCAAGTAAGCCACTCCTATCAAGGTAATCCTGGCATGACCCTCCGAACGTTTGACAGTTACTCTCATTGACACCCTGAACTTGTCAAAGTTAAAACGGTGATTGGTTAGTTGGAGGCCCATCTTAAAAGGCTTTGTCAAATGATTTAACTCAGTGACCTGGCAGCCCATGAAAAGCCTCGAATTTGGGCCTGGCAGCCCTTGAAAAGCCTCAACTACACGGTTTTATTTGCACTTGTCACTATTTTTCTTTTTGCTGACTTTTGTGTTAAACTGGCATCTTCAATCTGGTATGGCTTTTCAGTCATCACATTAACCCGGTGTTTGTTAACTCGGCTTGGTTCTCAACTAAAAGTTGATGAACCTTATTGTTAAACCGAAGTGTATTAACTCGGCCTAGCTTTAACTACTTGTCGCCAGTTTTGATCATCTGGTGTTCATTGTAACCCGACATGACTTCTTATACACCATCAGTACAAGGTGAAGTTGTACAAAAATTCAAGATTTGGGTCTTCACCCTTATTACAGTCAAAGTTGGTAAACCAACTAACATGGTATCACATCATAGGTATGAGTTATTTCATATTTCGTAAAGTTTGGTTATCAATCAGGCTTTACCTTGGGCATTATGACCCGTCCGGCGGTAAACCGCCAGGACAACTCTTTTTATGCAGACATAGGGATTGCATCTTATGATATATGAGCCAACATTGAAATTTTCGTGACGAAACACATAAAGTATTTCCCACTGCATGATGGCAGCAGATCAAAGTATTTTTGCTACCCTATTACAAGGTGCTTAAACAACCCAAAATATGGAATTGTCTTAAACCGGACAGGTTTGTGCAAAATCAACCTGATTTTTGGATCAAACATCATCGCCATGTTAACGTGAAGTGGATGGATCATATCGCGTCGGTTCAACCTCCTCATCTTCATCCAGTGGTTGGAAGTCAGCCGTGGTCCAGTCAATCCGGGTTAAAGCTTGATAGACAGCCTCTTCACTTATAAGATCAGTCGGATCAACGTCAGGGGCGTAAGTGTGCTTACGGATTGGCAGAATAAGATTTTGCACTTCCGGAATGACAGCCTCAACCCGTTTGTTGTCAGCATCATAGACGGACCGGTGAACCGTCAAGTTTGCTTCTTCTGCCAGCTGACTCGCTAGAGGACGCATCTCCCTTGTCACACGTTTGAGGGCGTCATTGTCAAACACTGCTCCATTTTCCTGTTCACTAGGAAAGCCCTTGGCAATATCAACCGGATCAAGGTCAGCTATCCATGCCTTGGCTCGGGTCAGTGCTAACAAAGCGCCAGCCCTGGCGGCGGATCGCTTCACCTCTTCTATCTGAGCTGGCGTAGTAGATAACTTAGCCAGAGTGTCCTTGATCAATGTCGGGGCTGCATTGTCATAAGAAGTTGCGCAGATAACCCGTTGGGCACCGATATACAACTATTCAATTAGCGTATAGGCGACCTTAAGCTTCCTCCGCATATCAGAGCCCAGCTGAGCAATGCGTCCACCTACAACAGTTTAAGGATTTCACGTTAAACTGACAAAATTTCAAAGCGGAATATTCATAAAGCATTGTCAAACGGTACTTACCAAATATTGCAGAAGTCATGGCATTGATTTGGCGCTTTAATCCAGTAAGCTCTTCCATCACCGGTTTAAGAGCCGATTCAGCGTCTTCCGCCCGCTTTAGCAACCCAGCCTTTTTGGTATCCCAGTTGGTCCGCTCAGACTTAAACCACTCTTTGAGTTGCTCCATGGTGGTTAGGGCAGTTTTCAATTCATCCCTGGCTTTGGTGATTTCTGCTTGTTGGGATTTCAAATTTTCTTGAAGATCGGCAATCTGAGAGACTTGTTGATTTATCTCACTCTGCAATAGTAAGAAGAGCATATCAATACCTTTTTGAAAGTCCCAATCATATAACCAGTTATACACTTGGCACTTGGGGGCTAATGAGGGTTACCTTTTTCTACTTATTATTAAAGTCCCACGGATTAATACAAGTTTTAATCATGGCACTTGGGGGCTAATGTGTGTTTGATAAAAAATACACAAGAGAAATCAACAATGTACAGTCTGAAATATGCAAAGTCCCGGTTTGACTTTCTAAAGGCAAAATCGGCCCTTGGGGGCTACAATGCAATGAAGGTACAGAGTAAAGGATCCAACGGTTTACCTCATAGCGCTCCTTCATCATATTTACCAAACCGGCCTCATAGTCTCGGCTGGTGAAGAGACAGTTTAAGAAGCTGGAATGAAGGTCTTGGGCAGATAAGTCAGCATAGTCTGACAAATCAGTTTTGCTTTCCCCCTTATTCATAAACGCAAATTCATCCTTGGCGGCATGCTTGGATAAAGCAACTGGATTGCCTGGGGCGGTATATGCCGTGCCAGTAACAACAACGTCATCATCCTTGGCGGGGCTTGATGGATTGATATTCTCCTTAGCAGGGCTTGGCACTTTGGCAGCGGGGCTCGGCGGTTTGGTAGCAGGGCTTGGCGGATCAACAATTGGACTTGGAGGGGTGGCATCAGGCATTGATGTATCAACATGTGTCTCCGGTTTAGCTTCTGGCGGATTGGCATCAGCACCTGGGTTTTGCGGAGCAGAGTGATTTGTGGCAATCTCAGGATTTTCGCCCTCATTTTCTGGGGTCTTCTCCGGATCAACATCGTCAGTATGGCCGCTGGTCTTGGCCTTTGTCGGTGTCAAAACCGGCGGATCTCGGGTAGGGGGTCCCGAACTGTGCGTCTAGGCGGATGGTAACAGGAGACAAGGGACACGATGTTTTACCCAGGTTCGGGTCCTCTCGATGGAGGTAAAACCCTACTCCTGCTTGACTAATATTGATGATATGGGTAGTACAAGAGTAGATCTACCACGAGATCGGAGTGGCTAAACCCTAGAATCTAGCCTATGGTATGATTTTTCTTCGTCCTACGGACTAAAACTCTTCGGTTTATATAGACACAGGAGAGGGCTAGGGTTACACAGAGTCGGTTACAATGGGAGGAGATCTTCATATCGTATATCCAAGCTTGCCTTCCACGCCAAGGAAAGTCCCATCCGGACACGGGACGGAGTCTTCAATCTTGTATCTTCATAGTCCGGGAGTCTGGCCAAAGGTCTTAGTCCGGCCATCCACACACCCCCTAATCCAGGACTCCCTCAGTAGCCCCTGAACCAGGCTTCAACGACGACGAGTCCGGCGCGCAAGTTGTCTTCGGCATTGCAAGGCGGGTTCCTCCTCCGAATATTTCATAGAAGATGTTGAACACCAGGGTAGTGTCCGGCTCTGCAAAATAAGTTCCACATTCCTTCATAGAGAGAATAATATTTGTATCAATCGGATCTGCTGACGTATTTCGTGGCGTGACATCATGCCACAACCAGGCTCTTTATTCATTTTATTGTTCCACCTCATCGCATTTAGCGAGGCGGTTTCCTTGGCACGTCTTGTCAAAGCAGAGATCGTGTCCCCTTATTCCGGGATTCTCATCAATACGGGTGTGGGTAATCCAACCGCGCCATTAACCGTGGCGCTTGGGAGATAAGCGAGTTTTATCAGGCCGGTGGGGGGCTCGTAGTTTTAGCCGCCCATATAAGGGGATAATAATCCGCCTTTTCCATTCACGCCCTCTTCCTCCTCTGCTTATCCGTCCCTGCGCGCTCGAGCTCCATCGCCCAAGCCCGCACTTCCCACCTCAACCTTCTCCAACCATGTCTGGAGCGGGAGGTAGATGGATGGCCTCCTCCGTCACGGAGGGACAAATCAAAAACCTGAGGAAGGCCGGATACTTGTCTAACGACATCGCACACCGGCTCCTAGATGCGGGGCAACTCATCCCCACCCCCAGGCCCCATGAGAGGGTTGTTTTTCTTCCCCATTTCCTCCGCGGACTGGGTTTTCCTCTTCACCCGTTCGTCTAGGGGCTCATGTTCTACTACGACCTAGACTTCCACGATCTGGCCCCGAACTTCATCCTCAATATCTCGGTGTTTATCGTCGTGTGTGAGGCCTTCTTCCGCATCCGGCCCCACTTTGGCCTATGGCTGAAGATCTTCAGCGTCAAGCCAAAGGTCGTGCAAGGCCGACAGGCAGAATGCGGAGGCACCATGGTGGGCAAGATAGCCAACGTCACCTGGCTCGAGGGTGCCTTCGTGGAGACCATCAAAGGGTGGCAATCTGGGTGGTTTTATATCACTGAGCTGCGTGACCCTAAATGGGCAGCGGCCCCTGAATTTCGATCCGGCATCCCCACCCGGCTCACATCTTGGAAAGAGATGGGCCTGTCGTGGGGCAATCCAGAAGAGGTGACCGGACTCCAAACCTGCGTCCGAGAC
This sequence comes from Triticum aestivum, assembly GCF_018294505.1. Taxonomy (NCBI): domain Eukaryota; kingdom Viridiplantae; phylum Streptophyta; class Magnoliopsida; order Poales; family Poaceae; genus Triticum; species Triticum aestivum. The sequence goes on from NC_057813.1 coordinate 595,039,319, forward strand.
CTGGTGACCAAGAAGGTCAAGGTTGTCAACGTGTTCCAGGTCATGCTCTTCCGCCGGATCCTCCCGTGTCAACGACGGGACTTCAATTTGTGGGAGTTCGACCCGGCCCGGCACCAGACTCTATCCCGGCTCTTCGAGATGAAGCACGAGGATGCCTGGAAGGTGCTTTTCAAGACTTTCGAGGTCTCCCCTCCCGTCACCGAGGATCGCAGGTTCTGCGCCAAACGTCAAGCCTCCGAAGTAAGCTTACTTTTAGTCCCTTACGGGATACCCGAATTTCATAGTGTGACTTTATGTGGGATCTAAACTCCCGTTCCTTTGACAGGACTGGAAGAGGACATCCGGACAGTTCGACTGTCTGACCCCTTTGCCCGAAGGCCCAGTAGACGCAGACTTAGCGAAGCTACTGGTTCTGGCACCCCACGTGGTGCCGGAGAAGAAGGCCAAGGAGAAGGCCACGGGGACCCGAAAGAGTTCCCGGCGCTCGGTGTCGTCGGATTTGCCCGACGGCCCCAACACACCCTCCGCCTCCGAAGACGAGGAGGAGGAAGAAGAAGATGCCTCTCCCCCTCCAACGGGGGGAGGAAAGAAGAGAAAGGCCGCCCCAACTGGGGAAGCCGGAGGGTCCAAGAAGGGGAAGTCCCTTCTGCCGGACTACGCCCCCGACGCCGAAGACGGCGGGGAGGACTGGCCATCCAGGGTCAAGCCCCTGGCAAAATCGTAAGTGTCCGGCTACCATAATGAATTATTGCACTCCTTTATTATTTGATAGCTTCTAACACCGACTAATCATGCAGTCTGCCCAGAGCTCAGCTTGGCGATTCGTCGAGCAGATCTCTAAATTCGTCGGATGGGAATAGCGCTTCACTTCCAACGGCCTCCTCCCCTCTCCCTACAGACGATGCTGAGGCGGAGTCCCGTAGGGGACAAAACCAGGAGGAGGTGGTCCTGGAAGCGCCACAAGGCGACCTTCCGGACTCCCAGCCCAAAGGGGGTAAAGCCCCGGAGGGATCTATGTCCGGCCCCGGGCCGGACACTGCTCCGGAACCATCAGTGGTTCCAGAGCCCGACAGGCGGCGCCTTCATAAGAAGGGCAAGCCTGCAACGCCGGTGACTTCCGTCCACCCAGAGGTGCCGGACAATTTGCTGGAGGCGCTTAACGGCGCCTCCATCGACGAAGAACACCGCACTGTTATGAGTGCGGTGATTTAGAAGGTTCAGTCCGCCAAGAGCGGGCTGACGGAAGCCTGCACAAGCCTGTTAACGTGCTTTGAGGTATGTGTTCAGAAACATATATAAAAATGTTACCGCATAGACAGTAGCCCCTGATGCTCAGTTCGGTGTTCGGAAAGAAAAGCCGAACTGAGGATCTCAAAAGATATACGCAGGAGTCCAATAGAAATATGTCAATATGGGGATGCAGGCTGCGCTGCTGACCTCTGCCGCATTGACTGCGGAGGTCAATGCCTTGAAGGAAAGCCTCGAGCGGTCCGAGAGCGAGCTCGACCGTGCTCGAGGATAAAGAGGGTACATAGTACCTCCTGTAAATGTATATAGAAATACTTGGTTGCATAATAATAACAGGACCAACGTTAATGTTGCAGGAGCCACGACCGAGGTGGCGACCCTGAAAGAGGCGGTTTCGAAGGCCGAAAAGAGTGCGGCCTTGGAGCGCACCGAGCGAGAGAAGCAGGAGGCGCGGGTGGCGGAGGTGCGGCAAGAGCTCCAGGCTCTCGTGGAAAAACACGAGAGTTTGGAGCGTGACTCAAAGACTCAAGAGTCCGAGCTTGCCTTGGATCTTGAGAGTGCCAAGACCACTAAGGCTGAAGCCTAGAAGGCCCCGAATCCGGAGCTCTCCAGGAGCGTTTGCCGATCTGCCCCGTAGTGTGTCTAATGCCGCCGCATACTACCGAGCCGAAGACGGGAGCTCGACGGAAAAAGTGTTCTGGTCTCAGTATGCTGAGGCCGAACATCCGGTGCCCCTAAGCGACCAGCTGAAGCAGCTGGTTGAGCTTCACAAGGTGGCTGAACAGGCCATGAAGGGCCTCATAGCTCGGCTGTGGCCTGGAGAAGTCATGCCTGGGAGCTACTTCGGTTTGGTGCGGCGGATGGTGGACGCGTGTCCGTGGATTGAGGTCGTCAAGCGCTCCGTTTGTATTGAAGGTGCCCGTCGGGCCCTTACCCGTGCTAAGGTACACTGGGGCAAGCTAGACGTGGAGAAGCTGTTGACGGACGCGCCACCGCTGGGCAAGGAGTATCGTACGCCCGAGATGTATTATAATGGCGTTCTGAAGGGTGCCCACCGCATAGCGGATGAGTGCTCCAAAGATGTAATTTTTGAGTAAACTCGCATTTTTTATCCTGTACGCTGAAGCTTTGTTCATATGCGTTAAGCAACACTTGTTAATTTAAAATATTACCTTCTGTGCGGCCGTTTATCAAATCTGAGAGATGCAAGTCGTCAGCTTCGACCCCCATGCCACGAGTGCTGGGGTGTTCGGGATAAACCTGAGCGCTCTTGTTCCCATTCTTGGGTCCATCTAGGGAGGCGTTCAGCACAACGAACCAGGCCATCAAACTTATAATGCTTTATCACTCTCACTTAGCCATAGAATTCTATAATTTTAAATTTCAGCGAAGCCCCTAGTATTCGGAAGACCGAGTTCGGGGCGCTATCCACGCCTAGGCCGGATAAGTCCGGTTCCTCACTCGAAGCGGCATAAGTCTTAAAGGACTCGAAGAAACCTCGCGAACAGCGACCGGTCTCTCGCAGTATCATGACAGTCAGTTTTAGCTTTCTTTACTGAGGTGTTAACCTAGCTCAACTGGGGCACAATCGCAGTAGTTCTCCCAGTGCTACCTTAGCCAACAATGCGGAACGTAAGGTACCAAAACATGGGAGCCGGGCAAACCCAACTATTGACCAAAGACATGATTCGGAGCCGATGCATATAGTGCTATAAGTTCGTGGTGCCGCACTTGTTAGAGTGTTCGGTCTTCTCACACCATGTTATGGGGTGTTGTAAGCCCCTGGTGTATTATCCGTACCAAAGTGTACGGTTGCATAGTGTCATGACTGAACATATTTGCATATAAAAATATATAAGTACAAGAATAGGTAAGAGCTATATATTGTTCATTAAAAAAGGGCTGCTGCGAGAGCACAACGATACAAAAGTGTGGTAAGCAAGAGATGGGAGTATTTGACATATTCCCCTTCAGGGGCGAGCTGCAGGATTGTAAGAGAAACAGGTATTAAACTCGTTTAGAGAGACCACCTGGACTTTTGACATGGCTTGCTTCCTCCCTGGCTATTGCATCGTTGGTTCGGCGAGAGTATTGCCTGACAGTCCTTCCAAATAGTTGGGTCCTGAAAGTGTGTGAAAAGGAAAACGGCGAAATAGGGAGCCCCTTAGTGCGGTTGAGCCGCATTCTGGGCGTGCCGTTGTTGTGCCCCTCCCCTTATGCCCATGGTATCTCTAAGGCGTAATTATGTACGCGTGGTACCAGTATCGCCGTTTGACGGGGGCCGGGGTTGGGGCCGCACTGCTATGCTTGCTCGGAACATGCCAGCCAGATTTGTTGTAGGTTACTTCGGGCTCGCTTGACGTTGTCCGGACGTTTGGCACCTCGATTGGAGAACTGCCTTGAGAGGCTACTCTGTACTTCCGCTACCAGGGCCACCGTGTGCTCCTTTGTTCGGAGAGAGTGCTTGGTGTTTCCGTTTACCGTGATGACTCCGCGAGGTGCTGGCATCTTGAGCTTGAGATATGCGTAGTGCGGCACTGCATTGAATTTGGCAAATGCGGTTCGCCCGAGCAGGGCGTGATAGCCGCTGCGGAATGGGACTATGTCGAAGATTAACTCCTCGCTCCGGAAGTTATCCGGGGATCCGAAGACCACCTCGAGTGTGACCGAGCCTGTACAGCTGGCTTCTACCCCTGGTATGACACCTTTGAAGGTTGTCTTTGTGGGTTTAATCCTTGAAGGATCGATGCCCATTTTTTGCACTGTGTCCTGGTAAAGCAGGTTCAGGCTACTGCCGTCGTCCATTAGGACTCTGGTAAGGTGGAATCCGTCGATAATTGGGTCTAGGACCAGTGCGGCAAATCTGCCGTGACGGATGCTGGTGGGATGGTCCCGTCGATCGAAGGTGATTGGGCAGGAGGACCATGGGTTGAACTTTGGGGCGACTGGCTCCAACGCGTAGACGTCCTTGAGAGCACGCTTCCACTCCCTTTTGTTGATGTGGGTTGCGTATATCATATTCACCGTCCAAACTTGCGGGGGAAATCCCTTCTGTCCTTTGTTGTTCGGCGGCCGGGGCCCCTCCTCGTCATTGCTATGTAGCCCCTTGTCTCTGGTCTCGGCACTTAACTTGCCTGCCTGCTTGAACACCCAACAATCCCTGTTGGTGTGATTGGATGGTTGTTCGGGGGTGCCGTGTATCTGGCACGAGCGATCGAGTATACGGTCTAAGCTGGATGGGCCCTGAGGGTTTCTTTTGAATGGCTTCTTCTGTTGACCCGGTTTAGAGCCTCTGAATCCGGCATTGACTGCCGTGTCTTCAGTATTGTCACCATTAATGCGGCGTTTATCCTTGTTGCGACGTGACCTGCCATTGTTATCCTTGGTATCCGGATTGCCGGGGCTCTTGGTTATGTTGTTGCTATGAGCTAGCCAGCTGTCTTCTCCCGCGTAGAAGCGGGTCATGAGTGTCGTAAGGGCTGCCATAGACTTCGGCTTTTCCTGTCCTAGGTGTCGGGCAAGCCATTCGTCTCAGATGTTGTGCCTGAAGGGTGCGAGGGCCTCAGCATCCGGACAATTGACTATTTGGTTTTTCTTGGTCAGGAACCATGTCCAGAATTGTCTGGCCGATTCCTCTGGCTGCTGGATTATGTGGCTTAGGTCATCGGCGTCTGGTGGTGGCACATACGTGCCCTGGAAGTTGTCAAGGAATGCGGATTCCAGGTCCTCCCAACAACTAATTGACTCTGCTAGCAGGCTATTAAGCCAATGTCGAGCTGGTCCTTTAAGCTTGAGCAGGAGGTATTTGATGGCGTGTAGATCATCACCACGGGCCATGTGGATGTGAAGGAGATAATCCTCTATCCATACCGCATGATCTGTTGTGCCATCGTATGATTCGATGTTTACGGGCTTGAAGCCCTCGGGGATTTGATGATCCATTACTTCATCTGTGAAGCATAATGGGTGTGCAGCTCCCCTGTACTGGGCTATATCGCGACGCAGCTCGGACGAGCTTGGTCTGTTGTATTCGGCCGGGCCATACTTATTATGTCCGGCGTGACGGCTAGCGTCACGTGAAGCGGGGCGCCCATGCGATCCATAGATCGATCTTGTTTGCCTTGCCTTATTCTCCAAGATGTCTCGCAGGTCTATTGCGTCTCCCCGTACTCTAGTATGTTTTGAGTGGTGTCGGGGGGCGGCCTGGGTTGAGGGCCTGAAGGCCTCTCTATCGCGGCCACGGGGTGGCCGATCGGGCGCATCGTACACTGGTGATGTAGGTTTAGTTGCTTCCTCCTCAAGTTGGGGTAGCAGCCTGCGCTTCGGGTAGCTCTTGGATGGGTGTTCTAGTTTATACTCTTCGGCCGCCAGGACTTCGGTCCATCTGTCGGCTAGCAAGTCTTGGTCAGCTCTAAGCTGCTGCTGTTTCTTCTTGAGGCTGCTTGCCGTGGCTACGAGTCTGTGTTTGAAACGCTCTTGTTTGATGGGATCCTCTGGCACGACGAATTCATCGTCGTCGAGGCTTGCCTCGTCTTCGGAGGGAGGCATGTAATTGTCGTCCTCGTCTTCTTTGTCGACCGCTCTCTAATGAGGGCTGGCTCCTTCGTCCTCCTGCACTAAATCCTGCTGGAGGGGGTTTTCCTCGGCACTGTCCGTCGTATTGTTATCTCCGGTGCCGGAATCGCCATTTTTGCTTTGGCGGGACTTAGAGCAGCGCCGCTGACGTCGGCGCGCCGGTTGCTTCTTGGAAGGATCATCCTCTGTTTTCTCCTCCCCATCCCCCGCTTTAGGGGTGTCCACCATATATATGTCGTATGACGAGGTGGCTTTCCAGTTCCCTATAGGCACTAGTTCTTGATTGTCTCCTTCATCGGCGTCCATGCCGTCGATGTCTTCAGAGTCGAAGTCGAGCATGTCGGTTAAACCGTCGACAATGGCTACGAAGTGGGTGGTGGGTGGGCTACAAATTTCTTCGTCGTCCGCATCCCAACCGTGTTGGCCGTAGTCCGGCCAGGGCTCTCCTGACAAAGAGAGAGACTTTAACGAATTCAGGATGTTGCCGAAAGGTGAGTGCTGAAAGACATCCGCGGCGGTGAACTCCATGACTGGAGCCCAATCGGGCTTAATCGGAAGAGGTGCGGGATTTACGGAGTCCGGATCGGAGTCCGGCACCTTGGAGTCACGGGCCTTGCGAGGGACTAGGGTGGTATCCAGCTCTATCGCCGTAGAGATTGCAGTTTCCGGGGCGGCGTCCAACCGTCCGTCCCTGACTGGCGTAGTGGGCTCCGAGCTAATGGTCGAAGCAGACACCTGAGCGACGCTCTGGGCGTTGTCCAATGACAGAGCTAAATCATGCCCATCGTGACAGTGCGGCGCGCCCGGTCGTGGCTCGAATCCGTCGAAGATCAAGTCCCCGCGGATGTCGGCCGTGTAGTTTAAGCTTCCAAACCGGACCTGATGGCCAGGGGCGTAGCTTTCGATCTGCTCCAGATGGCCGAACGAGTCGGCCCGCAGTGCGAAGCCGCCGAATACGAAGATCTGTCCGGGGAGAAAAGTCTCATCCCGGACCGCATCGCGATTGACGAGCGAAGAAGCCATCGGGCCTAAAGGCGACGACACAGAGGAACTCTCAATGAAAGCACCAATGTCGGTGTCAAAACCGGCGGATCTCGGGTAGGGGGTCCCGAACTGTGCGTCTAGGCGGATGGTAACAGGAGACAAGGGACACGATGTTTTACCCAGGTTCGGGCCCTCTTGATGGAGGTAAAACCCTACTCCTGCTTGATTAATATTGATGATATGGGTAGTACAAGAGTAGATCTACCACGAGATCGGAGTGGCTAAACCCTAGAATCTAGCCTATGGTATGATTGTTCTTCGTCCTATGGACTAAAACTCTTCAGTTTATATAGACACCGGAGAGGGCTAGGGTTACATAGAGTCGGTTACAATGGGAGGAGATATTCATATCGTATCGCCAAGCTTGCCTTCCACGCCAAGGAAAGTCCCATCCGGACATGGGACGGAGTCTTCAATCTTGTATCTTCATAGTCCAGGAGTCCAGCCAAAGGTCTTAGTCCGGCCATTCGGACACCCCCTAATCCAGGACTCCCTTAGACTTTTTACTTAATTGGGCCTTGGCACTACAACATCCAAAGTTAGAATATGGTAAACCAACGCATGAAGAGACAACTTGAGAGAGTGTACTTACCCAATGACGATCTTGAGGGGAGGCAACTGAGTGGTTGATGAACCGCCAGACGAGTTGGAAGATGCCTGATAATTCGGATCAGACGGATTGAGTGGGCATCAGAAGAAACCCTTCAAAGGATAAAGCTTTTCAGGAGAATAAGTCACCTCTGGACGACGTTTCCGGGTTGGTGTATCTGGTAAACCGGACGAGGTGATTTGCTGACCACTGTGCCGGGTCGTGCGACGTTCTACAGCTTGCTGTGTTGTCACAGAAAGTTTTGGATCCAAATGAGCAAGAGGGTGAGATAGTTTTACTTTCCGAACTGTGCGGCGAACTTTTTGAACCGGCACAAGATAAGAACCGGAAGAAAGAGTGATTACCTCAGCATTGTCTGCGTGGCTGGCCTCAGCTTCCTCCTGGGAACAATCATTGTCAATAAGATGTACGAATAAGGAACCAAGTAAGTCAAGTTTTACCTCTACGTCTGATTCCTCATCTTCTGGTGGATCAGAAGACTCGGCGGTTTTCTTCTTAGAAACCTTCTTGATAACTTTGGTCTTTGCACGAGCCCTGGCCGGTTTAGTCCGTTTCCAGAAGGAGCTGTTGGCCTGGAACATTAAGGCAAAGAAATGTTAGCAAACAGTTAAAGCGGAGGTGAATCAGTAAATATTAAGATAAACTTTGCCGCTGGTGGAGGATTGGAGACGCAAAAAAGTGCTAATCCGGTTTGACTGCATGCAGAGATTGTTTCATCGAGCATCTTCTTTGTAGATTCAGTAACTTCAAGGTCCGTCATTACTACTTCATGATAGCGTTGAGGGTCTTTGACGTTGCCAGTGTATTCATGCATCAATCCGGGGCGGCGGCTTAAAGGCAAAATACCCCAAGATACCCATCAGCGGACAAGATCAATGCCAGTTAAACCATTGGCCATGAGGGCCCGGACCTTGGCGATTTGAGGAGCAAAAGTTCTTCGCTCTGCAGCGGATAAGCGTGAAGGTAATGGGTGGTTATTGCTAAGCCGGTGGGGACGGTAACCCGGCAGGGGATTTTCTCCATCAGGGGCAGTGTTCCGGCAGTAAAACCAAGTCTGGTTCCAGTCCTTAGGATGGCTATGATGTTTGGCATGTGGGAAGTCAACTTCTTTTCTTTTCTGAATCGAAACACCGCCCAGTTCTGTGTTGGGACCGTCAGAGAACTCCATACGGCGGTTCAAGTGGAAGAAATCCCGAAACAACTCCACAGACGGTTCTTCCTGAAGGTAGACTTCGCAAAATACTTGAAAGTTGCATATATTGGACACAGAGTTCGGTCCAATATCTTGTGGATGGATTTGGAAGCTTGCGAGGACATCTCAGAAGAATTTTGATCCGGGGGGACTGAATCCCCGGTCTAAGTGTTGCATAAAAACAATCACTTCTCCATCTTTAGGTTTAGGAGGGCATTCAGAATCCGGAACACGCCAATGAAGGACCCTTTTGGAGGCTAAAGCACCAGTGGTGACATATCCATTGATTCAAGTCTCAGTGATCTTGGACGGAACCCAATTACAGGCAGAGAATTGTTTGGCCATTCCGGAAGAAAAACTGTGAAGGGAAAAATAAAAGCCGGTTTACGATTAACGGTTTACGCGTATTATTTAGTGTTAAACCGGCAAATTGCCGTCCAAATTTAGTTGGCGGTTTAAGAGAGGGCTAATGGTATATGGCGGAATGGTCATCAAAGGTTAAACCACCCGTAGGCAGAAGGGCCTGGTTTCAAAATCTGCTAAGTGTTGACAGAAACAGGTTTCACACAGTGACGGAGTTAATTTGGATCTATCAAAGTTTCAGTAAGAAAATTTTCTGCGATCTATAAAGGTGTTAAACAGAGCAGAGAAGTTCATGTGTTCTATCAAGGGAATATGTACAAAAAGGAAGACCTACTAAGTACTAAACTGGATGCGGAGCAACTACCGCACGGGATTTATGCTACGGCTGAATCAAAAAAGCTATGGCAGAAGTGAATGCGAAGAGACTAGGGATGAGCGCTTATGAACGCAGATGAAAACAGGAGCCCTAAAATATAGATCTAGGGTTATGAGGGAGAGGCTTACCGGATGCGCAAGATAGCGGAGGAATGCCAAAGATCTCTGGTACAACCAGGTTGATGCAGCGGCCTTTGCTAATGCAGCGTTCAAAGGTCGAGGGCGGCGGCGGAGCTTCAGAGCTGGGGCGTCGCGAGGAAGAAGAAGAAGTGCGGAAGGAGAAGAAAAGAAAGGGCCCCCGGGTCTATTTATAAGGAAAATGGATAAAGACCGCGTGAAAATCAAGGAGTCAAAAGTGGCGAGTGGCACAACTGTCGCCTCGGTTTCCGGGATGACATTACTAAGAGGAATCTTTTTATTTGTTTTTTACAAAGATGATGTCATGATGATCTGTTACTATGTCCAGAGGATGACGTCACGACGGTTTAACAAGATCTAAAGGAAGACATCATGGTGGTTTACGAGAAATGAAGAAAGATGTTTACATGATTTTTCTAAGTTGTGAAGATTGACATGAACAAGTTCAAATCAATCTGGGGCCTAATGTTGGGGATATAACTATTGAGTGTGAACCGCCCAGGAGGGGCCGGTTCACCCTCACATATATTGAAGCCCACGAAGACTCAGAAGATGGCGTTTTACTATGAAAGTTAGAGGCTCGGAGCTCAAAGGCGGATTAGGGCCCATATTGGTAAACCGCCATAGTCATGTAACTTGTATTATAAGATAAGGAAGGGAGAGACCGAGCCGAACACTTGTATGAGTCGGCCTCGGGACTCTGTAGATCGGCCGGGCGTCAATCCGTGTATATAAGGGGACGACCCGTCGGCGGTTCAGGGACAAGAAACACAACTCGAGAGCCAGACATAGCTTGTTTAGCTCCCTGGTTAGCGAGACCCCAATAATCCCATCACAACTAGACGTAGGCCTTTACCTTCATCCATGGGGCCGAACTAGTATAAAATCCCTCGTGTCCTTTGTCCGGTTTAACCCCTTTAAGCTAACCCGTCGCGATGGCTCCACGACTAAGTCCTTACACGAGGGCATCTGACGTGATATTTCCACGACACCAGATATAAGATGTACTTATACCAAGGGAATAATTAATTTAAGAGAAGCTTTAATGATAAGATCTACATCGTGTCCATGGGCATGAACACAAAGTTCAAGGTCGACTCCCACTTCTATAATGCATAACCTTCCATTCACTTCTCGTCCTCGAAGAAGTTGTATGGTAGAAAATTATCTGCTAAACACTATAAGGGTATGACTTGTCAAAACCTTCTGGTTCATACGGTTTTTAAGGAAGGTATAGGTTCAAACCATAAGGGAATCTTAGGAACATATACCACGAACTACAGGAGCAAATAACTCCAGCTCGGAAGAAGAGCATGGTTGGCCAAATCAGAGAATATGATTTACTAATGGCATTATGTATCAGGGTAGAATTCACAAGGCGATTAAATATGAAGGACATTGTCGAATAATAATCCAACAAAGGATTTGACGGTCGATAGCGGAGATGATGTGAGCATCGGCACATAACCAGTTGATGGCAAGTAGATTGGTCGAGAACAAGCTCATGTTTAAAATGACATCTGAGCCGGAAAGATAATTTAAAAGGATCAACTCATGATTGCGTGCATTTGCACTCAGGTTGAATCAATAGGATCAAAATGACGGTGCCTAAGGATACTAACGAATATTGCCAGGCATATGGAAAGCATCCATAATGCAAGCAGACAAGTATTGCAGAGCAATAAGCTAATAAAGATTTTTGGAGGATTGAAAAGTATTTCGAAGACCAATGTGAAACACATGAACAACTGGGGATGAACGGATACTCGATAAGGGCGATAAATTATCCGTAGGGGTGTTCAGGTGGCAAGGAACTGCAAGGCAGTAGGCATAAAATATTCTCGAAACAATAGAAATGATTTCAATGTATCTTGTAATAACAAGATCAACTGGGAATAAAAGTAAGAACGGCAAGTGTATGTATTTATCCATAGAGATATTTTGGTGGTAGGGAATTGCAAAATCAACGGGCACAAAGTCTCAAAAGAGTATCGGAGAGAAACTTCGAAATCTTCTGGTGCAGTCGGCGATCATCTGGACTGAAGGGGCTCTCCGGGAGAAAGTGTCTTCGAGAACCTAAAGTTATATTTTAGAAAATCATTTAACCCGAATAGAAGAGAGATTAGAATCCCAGAGTATAGACGAGGAATAAAAGATCCTAATACCACCCAATGGCGACGTGGGCCCGTAAGCTGCACAGCCAAGTTAGTAAAAAGCTTTGCAATGTCTAGACTCGACTTCAGCCAAGGAGTGTGGAAGGGGGATTCCTACAGGCAGTCGGCTCTGATACCAACTTGTGACGCCCCCGATTTAATCGTACACTAATCATACACGCAAACGTGTACGATCAAGATCAGGGACTCACAAGAAGATATCACAACACAACTCTAAAAATAAAATAAGTCATACCTGCATCATCATACAAGCCAGGGGCCACGAGGGCTCGAATACAAGTGCTCGATCATAACGAGTCAGCGGAAGCAACAATATCTGAGTACAGACATAAGTTAAACAAATTGCCATAAGATGGCTAGCACAAACTGGGATACATATCGAAAGAGGCGCAGGCCTCCTGCCTGGGATCCTCCTAAACTACTCCTGGTCGTCGTCAGCGGCCTGCACATAGTAGTAGGCACCTCTAGAGTAGTAGTCGTCGTCGACGGTGGCGTCTGGATCCTGGGCTCCGGCATCTGGTTGCAACAACCAGGTAGAAGGGAAAGGGGGAAAAGAGGGATAAAAGCAACTGTGAGTACTCATCCAAAGTACTTCAAGTCAGGACCCCGACTCAATGCCACATCGATCTAGCATGTAACACCTCATATCACTTTGCGGCCTCACGCACGGTATTCCCACGGGTGTTGCCTTACCTTTGCTCGGGACCGTTTGCGCCTTTTGGCACACGTATATGATAGTGTCGCTAGCATCCATATGATAAGGAGCCCGGGCTGACATGGCTAGTCGTAAACCCAAAGTGGCACAGACTTACAGGGACAGGCATCCATGACCCAACATCGAACGTGTCGGTCATCAGCGAGTGAATCCAGGCTGTAGCACTGGGCTAGCAGGACTCCGGTATTCATCGTGTGACATTTCCCCGAAGGGACAGACACAGGAACGAAGAAGGACACACGCCGGCCAGCCTAAGTGTTCCGGAGCAGTAGCAAGCTACCATGGCTCGGTGGAAACACTAGGAGACATTTCCCGGTAAGAGAGGCTACTAAAGATAAACAACTAGATAGTCAGATCCCACACATACCAAGCATTTCAATAACATTCACACAATATGCTCGATATGTGCAAATACAACATGGCATCACAACATGACTCTATGACTCAAGTATTTATTCATTAGGCTCCGAGGAGCGAGATATTACAAACATAGGTCTCATGACCCAACATTCAGAGCATACAAGTCAAAACACAAGCGGAAGCTATCATGTCTGAGTACAGACATCTATAAATGAAAAAGGCTGAGAAGCCTGACTGTCTACTAGATCCTGCCGAGGGCACAAGATCGTAGCTGAGGTAACAAGCTAAACGTCGAAGTCCACGCGGAACTACTAGTGAGACTGAAGTCTCTCTGCAAAACATAAAATAGGAAAACGTGAGTACAAATGTACCCAGCAAGACTTACATCAGAACTAACTACATATGCATCATTATAAACAAAGGGGGTGGTGGAGTTTAACTGCAGCAAGCCAGCTTTGACACGGTGGCTATCCTTAACTACGACTGCACGTAATTCTTTTGAGGTGGCGCACACGAGTCCACATATTCACCAACCAATACACCACTATGGATCCGCTCCTGTCTCCCTATGAGAACGCCATCCATAGCACTCACGCTTATCTTGCATATTTTAAAGTATCCACTTTCACTTGTCTATGAACTGTACAGGCAACCCAGAAGTCCTTTTCCGTGCACACGGCTATTCAAATAGATGATGTTAACCCTGCAGGGGTGTACTTCTTCACACACGCTCTCACCACTTACCGCCGTTTACACGACATGTACTCAGCAACCTTCAAGCGGAAGCCCAATGAGGGTGTCAGCCACGGCCTACCTAAACACTCAAGTCTCAAGTCCAGGTTTATCACCTATTCGGGTTCCATCCATGAGGAGATCTGGCCGGGGTTTCGCTCACAGCCCCAAACGATGTGAACAGGGTTCCGTGACACCAAACGGGCGCCCGGTATACCCGGCCACGTGCCTACCACATCACAGCCCACCCCTCCGGTCAGCGCTGCCCACGGCCTCCAGCAAACTACAAACACCAGAAACTACTTGCATCTCCTGGACAGAGGACAAGGGTGATTAAGAAGCCGAGAGGGTCCATTGGTTTCGGGCCCAATGCGTGGTAGTATCTGTTTCATGGATCACAAACACAGAACTCAGTTCCTGAGGACGGCTGCAATGAGACAACCCACCATGTACTCCTACATGGCCTCTCACCGCTACCTTTACCAAATCGTATTCACACACAGCAGGACATGTTCATACACCTCTGATTCATCCCCGATGAATCAGACCTGACTCACTCTAAGCAGTAGCAGGCATGACAAACAAGCATGAATGAGTAGGCACAACAGGGCTCAAACAATTCCTACTCATGCTAGAGGGTTTCATCTATTTACTTTGGCAATGACAGGTCATGCAGAGGATAAAGGGGTTCAGCTACCGCAGCAAGTAACAGTTGAATCGTTGTTGTCCTAATGCAGTAAAAGAGAGCAGGAGCGAGAGAGTAGGATTATATCGGAATGAACAAGGGGGTTTTGCTTGCCTGGCACTTCTGAAGATAATATTGAGTCTTCATCAGTGTCAACGATCACATCGTCGGTACAATGTCTACCGAGGGGGAACAACACCGGCAAACACAGAAGAAACACGATCAATGCAATGCACAATATGATGCATGCTATGACATGGCAATATGAATGTGTTTTGGGCTAATGCACCTAGCTATGATTTAAATGAAGTTGGTTTGAATACATGATTCAAATTCCAACTCCATATATGATTATTTAAATGCCCTTTATTTGTTTTGTCCAAAACAGAGGACAAACATTGTTCAAACATGCATGAAAATGGTATAGATGGATTCCTTGAATTTTTCTGATAATTTTTCATATATAATTTGTTTGATTTGGAGTCACGGTTGAATTACTATGATTTTTAGAAGTTTTAGCTATTTTCTGAAATAAATAAATCGTTTAGATTTATTTAAATCCAGAAAAGGGTTTATTGCGTCAGCACTGCGTCAGGGTGACATCAGAGGTCAACGGGGACGTCCAGGTCAAACTGACCAGTGGGTCCCGCGTGTCAGTAGTTAATTAGACTAACTAATTTTAGTTTAAACTAATCTGGTTAGTTAGCAGGGGGGTCCCACTTGTCATTGAATCAGGGGAGTCAGCTTGGGCCCACCCAGTCAACGTCAACGGTCAAACCCGGGTCAACTTGCCGGAGTTGACCCGCGGCTCGTCGCCGGCGGAGCCAGAGACGGCGGAGAGGTGCGGGTTTCCTCCTCCGGCGACCAAATGGCCGGCGGAGGGCGTCTACGTGACGCGGGCGCTCGTCCGCGTCGAGTAGTGGCAGCGGCTGGGCCTAAGATGGCCGGAGTCGTCATCGGCGTCGACAGTGGTGGTCGCCGGAGCTCGGGCGAGCTCGGGGTCGGCGCTACGGTGGCCGGGGAGGCTCGTGCGAGGCACCTACCTGCTCCACGCAGCGCGGGGAGGAAGCTGAGCACGACAGCCGGGCCGCTAGGTGGCCGGAGGCACGTCGGCAGCGGTCACAGGCGGCGGCGGGTTTCGGTCATCAGCAAAACGGCGACTAGAACTAGCAAACGTCGCGGAGACAAAGGGGAAACGGTGCAGAAGCTCACGGGGATCGTGTAGGGCTGGTCAGCGAGCTCGAGGAGGGGCCGGAGCAAGCGGGGCGGCGATGGCGATCTCGGCG
>NC_057813.1:595055068-595065037 GCF_018294505.1 Triticum aestivum
AGTGGCGGATCTTCTGGGCGCGTCGGTGCGGCGTGGGGTGGCCGGTGGCCGTGCTGGTGCTCGTCGGTGCACTGCGGCGGCTCTCTAGGTTGCTCGGGGCTGCGAGAGAGCGAGAGCCAGAGGAGGGGGGGGAGCAGAGAGTGAGGGGAGAGGCAGGGGGCAGCGTGGCGTTGCGGGAGACATCCAGGGGGAGGGGGAGGCAGCCAGGCAGGGAGGCAGCTGCGTGCCGGCACGCGCGGGTGCCGTGCTCGGCTTGCCTCTGCCAGTAGGCAGAGGTTAAAGACAGGTATGCCCCTGGTGGGCTAGGCCGCACAGTAGTGGGCATCTGGGCTGTAGGTAAGCGCCAGGTAGTCCTCTCTCTCTCTCTTTTATTTTCTGTTTTCTATTTTTCTGCAGATGTTTGGCTTTATTAAAAATACTAAAGCGTTTCCAAAAATCCTGCAAATAATTGTGGGCTCTGTTGGGATTATTCGTAATAGCCCACACTTAAGTTCAGAATTATTTGAGCATTTAACATATTTATTAGCATTTAAATGCCCAAATGCAAAGTACATATGATTTAATTCAGTGACCAAATATGTCATGGAAAAATGTGCAACACCTCTGGTTATGGTTCTAGCATTTTCCAGAAATGATGAACATTTTTGAAAGCCATTTGGATTCACTAAAAATATTTTTAGGTTGAACCTATTTGAATTCCATTTGGTACTAGGGTTTGAACATCCCCATTTCAAATTCATTTGAAAAGTTAAACATGATGCACACATGAAGCGCTAGCCTACTGCATACCAGGACCAGGGATGTGACAACTCGCCCCCACTAAACAAGAATCTCATCCCGAGATTCAAGCATAGGGTAGAATGAAGGGAAAACGCAACTAACGCAATCTTCACGATCCAGGTTGCACTTCAAATGAACGTTGATTCGTTCACCATCATTGTCTCGATGTCTTGCTCTGAGAACTCCAACTAACATGACAACGAGAGGAAAGGAAAGACCCTAAAAGAATCATTCTTCTCGAAGGTCGCACAAGTCAGGATTAACTGACGGAATGAGACATAGCAACATCTCTCGAGCTGAGAGACGAAGCACACCTCTAGAGGAATGGAGTGGAACAGATGACGGAGGTTTACCAGGTAGACTACAATTCCACACTTAAGAAGGTGGTGAACGGTTGTCAGCGCAGCGAGGAATTAAGTTGCCATGAAACCATAACGAGACATCTTAGAGGAGGTGACTCATAGGATCACCCCTTAAGTGGCAAAAAGAATTACCTTTGATTCAAAGATCATTGAGACTCTTTATACCAACTTAGGGCAATTCTCGAGCGATCGTTTAGAGGGGTTCGGTAGAATGGCATACCTGGATTAGAATGGATGATGTGGATTACCTTGTAAAACCACACAAGTGATGATTTTAGTAATTGGGGAGAAGCTCAAGAGTAGAGAGTGAGTCCACTGTTTGAAAAGTTATAGCATAACCGAGGGAACTGAGAGCATTCCCAGTTAGTGCCGGTGGTAACACCTAGCGCTTGTGCGTGCTCTCAAGAACTTGAGAATTTCCATAATCATCAAGGTTTTACCAACATCCATGTCAAGGGTGCTGACAACACAACATACTACCATGATGACTAGCGATGGACGATGCAGATGCAAAGGAGGATAACACTTTCTCAAATTTCACCTTAGCGAGGCCAAGGGGACGAAATCTGGATGATCGACCGAGAGACATTTAGCACTCCGCTTCTAATGTTCTCCTTGATGTACTAGCGTATCCCATTCCTTGAAATGGTCTGGTATCTAGAACATCAAGTAAAGGTCGTACTTCGGAAACACAAAAATCATAAGGCATAGCTAGGGAGTAAATCCTACGAAGTCCTTATAGGGAGGTGGCCAACTTCCTCAATCAAGATACTATAATAATAGGTCTCCCGGATGGGTGTGTTGGCCACGACATCCACCTTACCGGTTATCGAGAGACCGATATTATAGTTCTTGGGAAATGTTCCAACCAGCATATCTGCCTAAGATTCAGATCTGGTTGGTGTCAGGATATTCCAGACTCATCATGTCTGAAAGGAAGGATTGCAACACAAATCGACGAGATGACGTTGCAAGATTCTCAGGAAATGAACTTCGATAGCAAACTCCAAAACATGAGCGGGTTCTGCTACACACATGTGGGCACGCTGTCCCAGACAAGCATGACCACATGGTAGTCTTATAATAAAACACTACCGAGTTCAGGTTGGGAACCATCATTGAGGATATCGAAATCTTGTGCATGACCTAGGATAGCACAACAACTCCTTTTCCTTGAACAAATCAATAAGTGGCTTGGTGTGCTAGGGACACATATAGAACAAAGGTTGCAAGTCTCCGAACCATAGAATACTTCACACGTATGCATGACCGATTTGGGATGATTCCAAAGAAGCGACATTGACTTTCTCGAATCCACGGCGGCAACTTGCATCAAATGCACATGAGCTAGAGGAAGTCACTTCTTACATCCGAACATATGCTTCATGAGCTAACATGAACAAATGCTTAACAAGTTTCCAACACTAGCTTAATGTTCAACAAAATTATGGAGAAGACAAGGATGTTGTCGATGGGCTCAACAACAGTTCAGCCAGGTTCCCATGGAGATGGAATTCCATAATTGTGTGAACAAGGTGATAGTATTGGTCAGACCCAAAAGACATAATCGTGTATGCTCGCGGAATCAACCACGAGTAAGACAACATTACGAACATCATTGGTTCTGATTTGATTTGACGATAGCCCATACTCAAATCAAAGGTTTGGGTAAGAGAATAGATCCAACAATTGACCGCGAAGATCAATCAATGAAGATATCATCTTTCTTCAACACACATACAAGATATCCCTAGAATGAACTAAGTCGGACAAGCTTTCATCTTCCAACTCTCCAAGTTGTTGTTTAGCTTAACCAACTAGCTCAGGGGTATCCAACACAGATTCTTGGAGAAGGATTGGTTTATTAGAAACCAACTTGATGATCTGGTGATACTTCCGAGAAGATATTCGGAAAATCACGAACCACCGATATGTTACTAAGCTTGAGAACAATCATGCTTTTTCAGGCAAGACGATATGATCAATTAAGCAAGGATTGGCACTGTCCTACTCACTGATCGGAGAGTGCACCAGAACTAAGGACTAGGTAGCACAATCTATCTTAGAATGATGATTCAATATCCAACACGCTAAGAATAAAAATACTATCCATTTACTACCAAGCAACAAGTTGCTCGGAGTATTAATTTCACACATCACAGTTCACCTATCAGCACTCCGGTTGCAACAACACGGAAACCGAGAAATGAAAATGATGGCGAGAAGTATCACTGCGTCAAGAATTCATAAGAGGTGGTGCAATTCTCATGACAACCCTGACATAAAGAAGGTAATACTTCAAAGTAGAACAGACCAGAAGCTGGATTAGCATTTCATCTGCGGAGTACAACTACTTTGACCCAATCCTGGATATGGATGAGGTTCTGGAGTTTGTTTCTCCTAGTCATTCCGAAGTAGAATGGCTTGACGGACCACAAGAGTAATAGGCATCGATAACACGAATGCACAATTACTCCTGACTATCAATTGATAGACGAAGGTCAGAATACTACTAAAGAGGGACAACTCAAGGGAACATATACCTTTCTGAGTTGTGGATGCATAGGTTAGTATGTCGAATCAAGTTCAACGTATTTCTTCCGGATAACCCATGCAGAAAGGTAGAACTGGCAGAGTCGCAATATAGAACGGAGTACTCCTCCAGAGCACCCTAGTTGTGATCTTTTGGTTCAAAAGAACTTCTACCATAAGCAGTTCATGGTATTTGGAAGAAGGAAATACCACGGACCTCGAGGACTAATGCAAAGGTTACTCATAACCTAAAGGAACGAGCAAACACTATCAACATGAGGTAAGTAGGGTGAATCTCGGGTTCAAAACCCGATGAGTAGAATACCTACTACTAAGTAGCATCACGGGATGCTTTCGAGAATAAAGGCCAGAATTATCACACCGGGAAGGCAAAGCATGGCTAAGATTACTAGTGACACTCTAGGACACCTAGGGTCATAATAATAACTCCAACATATATGTCAAGGCAACAGAGTACCTCAACTCACCGATTAGTGTGATTAACTTGGCCCAAAGGAACATCAAAACCAGAGGGAAAGAATTTGCAAGTGCATCAGATTGTTTAGAAACCTAGGATGACCCGGACAGCATAACGGCTGTAAATGCTCAAAAAGATTGGAGACATGCTACAAAAATGGTGGCATAGCCACTTAATATCACAATATCAAGGTTCTGAGACCAACTATGAACATGCGGAAGTAGTAGAAGCTGAACTGAGATTTGAAACAAACAATTCTATAAGTCTATGGATTAGTAACACGTCATCCTGATAGATAGATGAGAAGGCCTAGTTCTTAATCCCCGTAGAAGAGAAAAGGTTGATTCAGATCAGAAGGCCATGAGGTCTAACGAGTAAAAAGAGCCTTACGTTCCATCCCACAATCAATTCCCTTATATAACTAAAGAATTTCTAGACTCAACTTTGACCAGTTTGGCTTGGTAATCCTACAGGCAGTCAGGCTCTGATACCAAAGCTGTCAGGACCCCGACTCAATGCCACATCAATCTAGCATGTAACACCTCATATCACTTTGCGGCCTCACGCACAATATTCCCACGGGTGTTGCCTTACCTTTGCCCGGGACCGTTTGCGCCTTTTGGCACACGTATATGATAGTGTCGCTAGCATCCATATGATAAGGAGCCCGGGCTGACATGGCTAGTCGTAAACCCAAAGTGGCACAGACTTACAGGGACAGGCATCCATGACCCAGCATCGAACGTGTCGGTCATCAGCGAGTGAATCCAGGCTATAGCACTGGGCTAGCAGGACTCCGGTATTCATCGTGTGACATTTCCCCGAAGGGACAGACACAGGAACGAAGAAGGACACACGCCGGCCAGCCTAAGTGTTCCGGAGCAGTAGCAAGCTACCATGGCTCGGTGGAAACACTAGGAGACATTTCCCGATAAGAGAGGCTACTAAAGATAAACAACTAGATAGTCAGATCCCACACATACCAAGCATTTCAATAACATTCACACAATATGCTCGATATGTGCAAATACAACATGGCATCACAACATGACTCTATGACTCAAGTATTTATTCATTAGGCTTCGAGGAGCAAGATATTACAAACATAGGTCTCATGACCCAACATTCAGAGCATACAAGTCAAAACACAAGCGAAAGCTATCATGTCTGAGTACAGACATCTATAAATGAAAAAGGCTGAGAAGCCTGACTGTCTACTAGATCCTGCCGAGGGCACAAGATCGTAGCTGAGGTAACAAGCTAAACATCGAAGTCCACGCGGAACTACTAGTGAGACTGAAGTCTCTCTGCAAAACATAAAATAGGCAAATGTGAGTACAAATGTACCCAGCAAGACTTACATCAGAACTAACTACATATGCATCATTATCAACAAAGGGGGTGGTGGAGTTTAACTGCAGCAAGCCAGCTTTGACACGGTGGCTATCCTGAACTACGACTGCAAGTAATTCTTTTGAGGTGGCGCACACGAGTCCACATATTCACCAACCAATACACCACTGTGGATCCGCTCCCGTCTCCCGACGAGAACGCCATCCATAGCACTCACGCTTATCTTGCGTATTTTAGAGTATCCACTTTCACTTGTCTATGAACTATACAGGCAACCCAGAAGTCCTTTTCCGCGGACACGGCTATTCGAATAGATGATGTTAACCCTGCAGGGGTGTACTTCTTCACACATGCTCTCACCACTTACCGCCGTTTACACGACATGTACTCGGCAACCTTCAAGCGGAAGCCCAACGAGGGTGTCGGCCACGGCCTACCTAAACATTCAAGTCTCTAGTCCAGGTTTATCGCCTATTCGGGTTCCATCCATGAGGAGATCCGGCCGGGGTTTCGCTCACAGCCCCAAACGATGTGAACAGGGTTCCATGACACCAAACGGGCGCCTGGTATACCCGGCCACGTGCCTACCGCATCACAGCCCACCCCTCCGGTCAGCGCTGCCCACAGCCTCTAGCAAACTACAAACACCAGAAACTACTTGCAACTCCTGGACAGAGGACAAGGGTGATTAAGAAGCTGAGAGGGTCCATTGGTTTCGGGCCCAATGCATGGTAGTATCTGTTTCATGGATCACAAACACAGAACTCAGTTCCTGAGGATGGCTGCAATGAGACAACCCACCATGTACTCCTACATGGCCTCTCACCACTACCTTTACCAAATCGTATTCACACACTTAGCTCACACACAACAGGACATGTTCATACACCTCTGATTCATCCCCGATGAATCAGACCTGACTCACTCTAAGCAGTAGCAGGCATGACAAACAAGCATGAATGAGTAGGCACAACAGGGCTCAAACAATTCCTACTCATGCTAGAGGGTTTCATCTATTTACTGTGGCAATGATAGGTCATGCAGAGGATAAAGGGGTTCAGCTACCGCAGCAAGTAACAGTTGAATCGTTGTTGTCCTAATGCAGTAAAAGAGAGCAAGAGCGAGAGAGTAGGATTGTATCGGAATGAACAAGGGGATTTTGCTTGCCTGGCACTTCTGAAGATAATATAGAATCTTCATCAGTGTCAACGATCACATCGTCGGTACAACGTCTACCGAGGGGGAACAACACCGGCAAACACAGAAGAAACACGATCAATGCAATGCACAATATGATGCATGCTATGACATGGCAATATGAATGTGTTTTGGGCTAATGCACCTAGCTATGATTTAAATGAAGTTGGTTTGAATACATGATTCAAATTCCAACTCCATATATGATTATTTAAATGCCCTTTATTTGTTTTGTCCAAAATAGAGGACAAACATTATTCAAACATGCATGAAAATGGTACAGATGGATTCCTTGAATTTTTCTGATAATTTTTCATATATAGTTTGTTTGATTTGGAGTCACGGTTGAATTACTATGATCTTTAGAAGTTTTAGCTATTTTCTGAAATAAATAAATCGTTTAGATTTATTTAAATCCAGAAAAGGGTTTATTGCGTCAGCACTGCATCAGGGTGACATCAGAGGTCAACGGGGACGTCCAGGTCAAACTGACCAGTGGGTCCCGCGTGTCAGCAGTTAATTAGACTAACTAATTTTAGTTTAAACTAATCTGGTTAGTTAGCAGGGGGGTCGCACTTGTCATTGACTCAGGGGAGTCAGCTTGGGCCCACCCAGTCAACGTCAACGGTCAAACCCGGGTCAACTTGTCAGAGTTGACCCGCGGCTCGTCGCCGGCGGAGCCAGAGACGGCGGAGAGGTGCGGGTTTCCTCCTCCGGCGACGAAATGGCCGGCGGAGGGCGTCAACGTGACGCGGGCGCTCGTCCGCGTCGAGTAGTGGCAGCGGCTGGGCCTAAGATGGCCGGAGTCGTCATCGGCGTCGCCAGTGGCGGTCGCCGGAGCTCAGGCGAGCTCGGGGTTGACGCTATGGTGGCCGGGGAGGCTCATGCGAGGCACGTACGTGCTCCACGCAGCGCGAGGAGGAAGCTGAGCACGACAACCGGGCCGCTAGGTGGCCGGAGGCACGTCGGCGGCGGTCACAGGCGGCAGCGGGTTTCGGTCATCGGCAAAACGGCGACTAGAACTAGCAAACGTCGCGGAGACAAAGGGGAAACGGTGCAGAAGCTCACGGGGATCGTGTAGGGCTGGTCGGCGAGCTCGAGGAGGGGCCGGAGCAAGCGGGGTGGCGATGGCAATCTCGGCGGACCGAGGTTGAAGAAGACGGCGTGGCCGGCGTTCGAGGGCATCCGACGGGGCGTGGCTCGGTGAGGAGGTCGAGGACGAAGTGGCGGAGCTTCTGGGCGCGTCGGTGCGGCGTGGGGTGGCCGGTGGCCGTGCTGGTGCTCGTCGGTGCACTGCGGCGGCTCTCTGGGTTGCTCGGGGCTGCGAGAGAGCGAGAGCCAGAGGAGGGGGGAGAGCAGAGAGTGAGGGGAGAGGCAGGGGGCAGCATGGCATTGCGGGAGACATCCAGGGGGAGGGGGAGGCAGCCAGGCAGGGAGGCAGCTGCGTGCCGGCACGCGCAGGTGCCGTGCTCGGCTTGCCTCTGCCAGTAGGAAGAGGTTGAAGACAGGTATGCCCCTGGTGGGCTGGGCCGCACAGTAGTGGGCATCTGGGCTGTAGGTAAGCACCAGGTAGTCCTCTCTCTCTCTCTTTTATTTTTTGTTTTCTATTTTTCTGCAGATGTTTGGCTTTATTAAAAATACTAAAGCGTTTCCAAAAATCCTGCAAATAATTGTGGGCTCTGTTGGGATTATTCCTAATAGCCCACACTTAAGTTCAGAATTATTTGAGCATTTAACATATTTATTAGCATTTAAATGCCCAAATGCAAAATACATATGATTTAATTCAGTGACCAAATATGTCATGGAAAAATGTGCAACACCTCTGGTTATGGTTCTAGCATTTTCCAGAAATGATGAACATTTTTGAAAGCCATTTGGCTTCACTAAAAATATTTTTAGGTTGAACCTATTTGAATTCCATTTGGTACTAGGGTTTGACATCCCCATTTCAAATTCATTTGAAAAGTTAAACATGATGCACACATGAAGCGCTAGCCTACTTCATACCAGGACCAGGGATGTGACACTCGCAAGCAAGGATCTACACTACATATGCATGGGTATATATGTAAAGAGGCAATATCGGTGGACTGAACTGCAGAATGCGAGAATAAGAGGGGGATAGCTAGTCCTAACAAAGACTACGCTTCTGGCAGCCTCTGTCTTGCAGCATGTAGAAGAGAGTAGATTGAAGTCCCCCAAGTGGCATCGCATAGCATAATCCTACCCGACGATCCTCCCCTCGTCGCCCTGTGGAAAAGCAATCACTGGGTTGTCTGTGGAACTTGTCTGGGTGTGTTTTATTAAGTGTCCGGTTCTAGTTGTCATAAGGTCAAGGTACAACTTCGGGTCGTCCTTTTACCGAGGGACATGGCTATTCGAATAGATTAACTTCCCTGCAGGGGTGCACCACTTAACCGAACATGCTCGATCCCATTTGGCCGGACACACTTTCCTGGGTCATGCCCGGCCTCGGAAGATCAACACGTTGCAGCCCCACCTAGGCACAACAGAGAGGTCAGCACGCCGGTCTAAATCCTATGCGCGCAGGGGTCTGGGCCCATCGCCCATTGCACACCTGGACGTTGCGTGGGTGGCCGAAAGCAGAACTAGCCCCCTTAATACAAGAGAAGGCTTACGTTCCAATCCGGCACGCGTCGCTCAGTCACTAACGTCACGAAGGCT
This sequence comes from Triticum aestivum, assembly GCF_018294505.1. NCBI lineage: Eukaryota > Viridiplantae > Streptophyta > Magnoliopsida > Poales > Poaceae > Triticum > Triticum aestivum. The sequence goes on from NC_057813.1 coordinate 595,064,459, forward strand.
TCGGCTGATACCACGACATCGAGTGCCCATATCTTTCCCGCATAGTTGGTTAGTGCGTATAGGCCAGTGGCCTGACTCAGATCAAATACTAAGATCTCGTTAAGCGTGTTATTATGAAGCAACCGCGAACGCCGACCAGGGTCGGGCCCACCTCTCGCCTAGGTGGTCTCAACCTGCCCTGTCGCTCCGCCACATAGTAACAGTCGGGGGCCGTCGGGAACCCAGGCCCACCTCTACCGGGATGGAGCCACCTGTCCTTCCAGCCCCCACATCGGAATCACTTGCGGGTACTCAACGAGCTGACCCGACTTTAGTCATCATCTGTATAGTATATGTATAGTATATACCCATGATCACCTCCCGAGTGATCACGGCCCGATAGTATAGCATGGCAGACTGACAAGAATGTAGGGCCACTAATGGTAAACAAGCATCCTATACTAAGCATTTAGGATTGTAGGTAAGGTATCAAAAGATGTAGCAACAATGACAGACTATGCAACAGAATAGGATTAATCGAAACAGTAACATGCTACACTACTCTAATGCAAGCAGTAGAGAGAAGAATAGGCGATATCT
>NC_057813.1:595065422-595072477 GCF_018294505.1 Triticum aestivum
AGTCTCGGGGTCTACCGGAAAGAAGTAATGGAGAGGGACCATAATAAATAACAGAGCAATCAAAGCATCACAAAGCGTAACAAGGCAATACGCGGTGTTAGGTATGCCCTAACGCGGTAATAGGTGATACCGACGAAAGGGGAAACATCCGGGAAAGTATCCCCGGTGTTTCGCATTTTGGGACAGGTGAGCCAGAGGTGAAATGTTGCACATTCACTATGCTAGGGATGTGTGGCGGACGAACGGGCTGCGTATTCGGATTCGTCTCATCGTTCTGAGCAACTTTTATGTACAAAGTATTTCGATCTGAGCTACAGTTTATTTTATTTTAATTTTTAAAGTTTTAATTCAATTTTGGAATTAACAGATTTTAATTAATTAGAAAAGGTAATTAGTGGGTCAGCGTGACATCAGCAAGATGTCAGCAGGTCTACAGATTGACTAGGTCAACCCTCGCACGTGGGATCCGTTCGTCATAGTCTCAGGTTAACTAAACATGGTTAAGTACTTAACTAAATGATTAGGTTAATTCATTTTAATTAGATTAGTTAAATAGGATTGATTAACTTAATTAACTAATTAATTAATTAATTGCTAATTTATTTATTTTAGCTCCTTTTTTAATTCGGCCTGGGGTGGGGCCCCTTGTCATTTGGCCAAGGGGGCTTATCGGGCGTGGATTAACGGGGGTGGAGCGGAGCAGAGCCACAGGGCTCGCGTGCGCGAGCGCTGGCGGCCAGGGGTCGCGCGGGCGGCGGCCGAGCAGGGCGGGGCAACAGCACCACAGCAGGCAGCGGGGCGGCCAAGCAGTGCCAAGGTGCAGGCGCGGCGACCGGCGTGGGCGACCGTTGGGCGTGCGGTCAGGGTGCTGTAGAGAAGTAGCAGTGAGCGGGAGGGAGAACGCGTGCGTGGAGAAACTCCAGTGCATCCACGGGCAAGCGAGACGGCGGTGCTACGACGGTTTCGGTCACGATGGCGTCGACAGCTATGGAGCGGCAGTAAGGTGCTCGATCTCGAATCTGAGCTCGGGAATAATCGAGGAAGTGGCGGAGCTCACATTGAGCCTGCAGATGTGCTTAGTGGGCTCGGGGAAGGCTCGGAGGTGCCGGAATCAACGGTGAAGCTCGACGGGGTCGAGGAGGAAGAAGGCGGTGCGGGGCTCGATGCGGTGCCCAGGTTGGACGAGGCGGCGACGCAGCGACTGGGCGGCATGCGTCGACGACGGGTAGCCGAGGCGGAGGCGCTCCGGGCGGCGACGGCAGGCAACGGTGTCGGGAGCGGCTCTAGGCTCAGGGCGGTCTGGTGAGGAGGAGGACGAGGACGGGGTGGCGACCGAGCCACTGGCGACAAGGGCGGCAGGGTGGTGAGCAACAACGAGATCGATCGGGTCGGGGCGCCGTTGCCCCGATCTGGATCGAGCAGCGGGGGCGAGGAGCGAGGGGAGTGGGGAGGTTAGTCCCTGATCCAGCTTGGATCAAGAGAGGGAGTGGCGACGTGGGGGGGAGTGGGGCGACGGGTTAGGGTTTGGGTGTCACGGGGGTTATGGAGGTGTGGGGGTGGGTCGGCCTAGTCGGCCTGGTGGCCAGCTGGGCCAGTTGGCCCAGTGGGGGGGTTCTCCTTTTCTCTTTTTCTTTTTTGTTTGTTTTAGTTTTACTTTTTATTATTTTTCTTTTCTGTTTTATTTTAGTTACATATTAATTTTAGTTTAGTAAAATATGACTATAGCCCCTAAAATAACGTTTCAGAACAATCCACTACTGTAAAAAGTTTTGGCCCGATATAAAATAGTTTAGTATTTTATAAAATACCAAAGGCGTTTAAATAGTTGTTTTTGCTACTGTTTAAATCATTTTAGAGTTTTAAACATTTTATAAAAGTGTGGTTTCTCCAACATAATTACCTATGCATTAGTTGGATCACTCCGAACATTTTAGTTTTAATATTTGAAATTTATTGTTTGATTGATTTTGAATTTGAATTCGATTCGGTTTCGAATTAACACAAGGTTAGCAACAGTAACCAAGGTGACATGGCATCATTAACATAGGATTACTGTAGCCTAATTATCCGGGCGTCACAATTCTCCTCCACTACAAGAAATCTCGTCCCGAGATTTAAGAGGGGTGTAAGGGGGAAAGTTTTGGTTATCCACTATATGGAGGGAGCGTTTCGTGTTTCCATCGACTGTTATGACACCGCGTGGTCTGGGCATCCCGAGCTTAAGGTAGGCGTAGTGTGGCACCGCATTGAATCGAGCGAATGCGATTCGTCCGAGTAGTGCGTGATAGCCACTGTAGAAAGGGACGATATCGAAGATCAATTCTTCGCTTCAGAAATTATCCGGGGATCCGAAGACCACTTCTAGTGTGATTGAGCCCGTGCAACAGGCCTCCACACCTGGTATGGCACCTTTAAAGGTGGTTTTTGTGGGTTTGATCCTCGAGGGATTAATACCCACTTTACGCACCGTATCCTGATAGAGCAGGTTCAGGCTGCTTCCACCGTCCATAAGGACTCGTGTAAGGTGGAATCCGTCGATGATAGGGTCGAGCACCAGCGTGGCTGAACCGCCATGACGGATACTGGTCGGATGGGCCCGTCGATCGAAGGTGATCGAACAAGAGGACCATGGGTTGTATTTTGGGGCGACTGGCTCCATCACATAGACGACCTTAGGGCGCGCTTCCGCTCCCTTCTGGGGATATGGGTAGCGTATATCATGTTCACCGTTTTGACTTGGGGAGGAAACTTCTTCTGTCCCCCTGTGTTTTATGGCCGGGGCTCCTCGTCGTCATCGCTTTGGGACCCCTTTTCCTTGTTTTCGGCATTTAACTTGCCGGCCTGTTTAAAGACCCAACATTCTCTGTTGGTATGATTGGCTGGTTTATCGGGGTTGCCGTGGATTTTACATGGACGATCGAGTATGCGGTCCAAATTGGACGAGCCCAAATTGTTTCTCTTAAATGGCTTCTCCCGCTGACCGGACATGGAGCCACTGAATCCGGCGTTGACCACCGTGTCTTCAGCAATGTTGCCATTACTTCGACACTAGTGTCGGTTGCTTCGGGGCTTGCCGTTGCTATCTCTTGCTTCAGAAGTGCCAGGTTTACTTGAGGTGTTGTTACTACGAGCTAGCCAGCTATCCTCGCCTGCACAAAAGCGGGTCATAAGCATCGTAAGGGCTGCCATGTACTTCGGCTTCTCTTGTCCAAGGTGTCAGGCGAGCCATTCGCCACGAATGTTGTGCTTAAAGGCCGCTAGGGCTTCGGCATCTGAACATTCGACAATGTGGTTCTTTTTAGTTAAGAACCGAGTCCAGAATTTCCTGGCTGACTCTCCGGGCTATTGGGTTATATGACTTAAGTCATCGGCATCCGGAGGTCGGACATAGGTGCCTTGGAAGTTGTCAAGGAATGCGTCTTCCAGGTTCTCCCAACTGCCAATAGAATTTTCGGGCAAACTATTCAACCAGTGCCGAGCTGGTCCCTTTAGTTTTAGCGGGAGATATTTGATGGCATGGAGATCATCATCGTGGGCCATATGAATGTGGAGAAGGAAGTCTTTGATCCATACCGCGGGATCTGTTGTCCCATCATAGGATTCGATGTTTACGGGTTTAAACCCTTCTGGGAATTCGTGTTCCATTACTTCATCAGTGAAGCATAGGGGGTGTGCGGAGCCTTTGTGTCGGGCTACGTCGCGACACAGCCCGGATGGAGCTTGTCTGCAGTATTTGGCCCGGACAGGTTTGTACTTGTTATATCCGTCGTGGTGGCCGTCATCGTGTACTGGGGCGCACCCCCGCGATCCATAGATCGATATGGTTTGGCCTGCATTGTTCTCCAAGTCGTACCGCAGGTCATGCGTGTACCCCCGAGCTGTTGTGTTTCTATTTGTTCGGCGAGGTAGTGCGGGCTGGGTTTCCATTTTATCTCGGTCACGCGGCGGTCGGTTAGTGCTAGTGCTGGCTACAATGCCTCGTCATCGAATTGAGGTAACAACTTGCGCTTCAGGTAACTTTAGGTTGGGCGTTTAGTCTATATTCCTCGGCTGCCAAGACCTCAGTCCATCTATCAGTAAGAAGATCTTGATCAGCTTGAAGTTGTTGCTAATTTTTCTTCAGGCTCTTTGCAGTGGCTATAGGCTGGTGCTTAAAGCGCTCCTGCTCAACGGGATCCTCAGGCACGATAAATTCTTCATCGCCGAGTCTCACCTCATCCTCGAAGAGAGGCATGTAATTATCGTCCTCCGAGTCTTCATTCATGGCCTGTTCATTAGGGCTGGCCCGCCCGTCTTCCCGTTTGGCCTGTTCAGAATTTGGGCTGACGGGGTCTTCGTTGTCTTCGACATCGTCTGGAGTGCTGTTGTCTCTTGTGTCGGTATCGCTGTTTTTACCATGGCGTGGTTTAGAGTGGCGCCGCTGGCGTTGGCGCTTCGGCTGCTTCTCAGGAGGCTTATCCTCAACTGGATCCTTTTTGTCCTCGCCATTCTTTTCTTTCAGAGTGTCCACCATGTATATATCATATGAGGAGGTGGATGTCCAGCGCCCTGTGGGCGGTGGTTCCTGTTCTTCTCCTGCATCGTCGTCCATACCGTCAATGTCTTCGGAGTCGAAATCAAGCATGCCGGTCAAGTCGTCGACAATGGCTATCAAGTGGGTGGTGGGTGGGTAACGAAGTTCTTCGTCGTCCACTTCCCACTCAAGCTGGACATAGTTCGGTCAAGAATCTCCTGCCAAAGAGAGGGATTTCAACGAGTTTAACACATCACCGAGGGGTGAATGTTGGAAGATGTCCGCGGAGCTAAACTCCAAGATTGACACCCAGTCAGATTCAATGGGTGCGGATACATGCGGTTCGGAACCTATGGCCGGAGATGAGTCCAAGGGTCAATGATACAGACCTCGTTGGAGGTTATATCTGTGTTCGGCTCTAGCGCCGTTGAGTATGCGGCTTCCATGGCGGGGTCTAGCCTCCCGTCCTTGGATGGCGCGATTTTCTCTGGATCTAGGGCCAGGACAGTTACAGACAATGTCTCCTGAGCATGGTCTGATGAAAGATTTAAGTCATGTTCATCGTGGCTGCAGGGTGTGGCTGTCACGGGCTTGAATCTGTCGAAGATCAAGTCTCCGCGGATGTTGGCAGTGTAGTTCAAGCTTCCAAACCTGCCTGAGGGCCAGGGGCGTAGCTGTCGATCTGCTCCTGATGGCCAAACGAGTTGGCCCGCAGTGCGAAGCCGCCGAACACGAAGATCTGTCCGGGGAGAAAGATCTCACCCTGGACCGCGTGGTTGTGGATGATTGAAGGATCCATCAAGCCTTATGATGACGACGTAGTGGAACTCTCAATGAAAGCACCAATGTCGGTGTCAAAACTGGCGGATCTCGGGTAGGGGGTCCTGAACTGTGCGTCTAAGGCTAATGGTAACAGGAAGCGGGGGACATGATGTTTACCCAGGTTCGGGCCTTCTCTATGGAGGTAATACCCTACTTCCTGCTTGATTGATTGATCTTGATGATATGAGTATTACAAGAGTTGATCTACCACGAGATCGTAGAGGCTAACCCTAGAAGCTAGCCTGTGATTATGATTGTTCTTGTCCTACAGACTAAACCCTCCGGTTTATATAGACACTGAAGGGGGCTAGGGTTACATCAGGTCGGTTACAGAGAAGGGGATCTACATATCCGAATCGCCAAGCTTGCCTTCCACGCAAAGAAGAGTCCCACCCGGACACGGGACGAAGTCTTCTATTTTGTATCTTCATAGCCCAACAGTCTGGCACATGCATATAGTCCGGCTGTCCGAGGACCCCTTAATCCAGGACTCCCTCACTCCCCATCACATCAATCACAAAGAACGCAGCCATCTTGTCCAGTGCACCGACAATAGTAGGCGAGGTCACCCGAGCAATGTCCGACGACCCATCCCCAAGCGCCACCAAAGGATGTGGCACATGCCCATCATACAACGCTCAACACGCGTGGATATTTTGAGCCTAAGCTCCACAATATATTTTCCCAACATGCGCGCCATCATCCTGGCCAGCGCTCGTCCCGCCGGCCGCGTCCGACACGGCCGCATATTGCACACATCTGCACTAGCAACCGCGCCCCTACACCACCCTTCGCCGAGCTCCGTCGCCGCGCATCTGGACGCCGAGGCACACACGCTTCCGGAGCATCGCCAGATCCCGCTGAGAGCCGCCGCCCACGGACACAGGGGAGCCACGAGGAGAAGCCCCGCACCCGCCGTCGGCCACGCAGGCTTTGCCCGGCGGCATCCTCCGGCAGCGGCACAGGAGATGTGATGGCCTGGTGGTGGCGCGCTAGGGTTGGAGGAATCGCCCCCCGAGTCGCCCCGAGCGCAGGCGACACGGGGAACGGTTCACTTGATGACCCTCAATCCTGTCATTATAGCTTAAATAACTAGATAAAACCATGCGCGTTGCTGCCGGACTTGTAGATTGAATAAAAATGTGTACATAGTGAATGAACAGGAAATCATGTTTGGAATTTTGAGCCATTGAGTAATCAGGGGCTGGTACTAAAGGTCTAGAGAAACCAAATTAGTTGAAAAAAGCATGTTCCTGCTCGACAAACAATGCCATAAATTTTATCTGCGGATCGAAAATTATCTATAAAAACTATAAACATTCTAGGACTAAAAAGGCTAATGGCTATGAAAAAAATCAGTTGAATACGGTAGGACCAAATAAAGGCACATAAACTTAATCTTGATAACGTAAGGTGAGATGAGTCAGATGACTCATCGTATATTCGTATGGGGCACGGAGATGGATCCCAACCATTTCTTAATTGTAAAAAATATAGGCAAGAAATGAGATATTCCATTTCACAGTGTCTCCTCATCTTAATTCTGGCACCTCCTCTCTGGTCGTGTGTCACGCCTCCGGCTATGTCGGCGGACATCGAGTCGCCTGGTCTTGCCAACCCAGATGATTGTGCAGGATCCAGCTACGAGGAGAGCCGTGATTCAGGATGAGCGAGCTTGCTGAGCTGGCTTGTGCCCCCCGGGATCACCTGTAAGTGTGTG
>NC_057813.1:595072941-595097246 GCF_018294505.1 Triticum aestivum
GTGAGCAGGTGTTTGATTAGTCTCTCTCTCGTTCTTGGGATTTTTTGTAGAAAGAGACCCCCTGCCCATTGGAATTGACAAAAACGACCCCTTTAGGATGAATTTGACAAAAAGGCCCCCATGGGCAGTGGCGGCAGGCGACATGTGGCACCTGTCGCCACGCCTGGAGGCGGCGGGCCCTGCCACCATGCCTGCAGGCGGCCACTCTGTGTAAAACGTGAAATTGGAGCTGCTCGAGCCGGGACGGAACGAGGCAGGACAGGTGGGCCCTGCCGCCACCGTACGAGGCGGCCGCCTCCGCTATTGCCGCTCCCGGCCAGATAGCTCCTGCTGGATTCCTGCTGCACGCGTGACGAGGTGTGGGCCATGCTACCACTACAGGAGGCGGCGAGACTGTTCATGCTGCATGCGCGGCGATACCGTCCCTGTTGCAGACGACGGTAATTCCCACGCACGCGGGAATCCGATACTTTAGGAGGGAATCTGTGCCTTTTATTTCTTTATGCGCGATGATTCCCGGGAGCTGGCTTTTGCGACTGCTTTGTATGCACTCGCACTGATTCCGCTGCGGTGCTGCCTAGGGACTCTACTGCTTTTCCTTGAGCGGACGCGATGTCATTGCAGGAATAACTCACTCAACGTTGGCTATTAGTTGAGAGGACGCGACGGCACTGCAGAAATACACTTACATGATGCGGGAATCCGAGGTTGTGGTAGCTGAGTTTATCCTGTTGTGCCGACACTACAGGGATCCTCTTCCTTTTATGTACTGTGCTTCAGCTCCGTGCGCAAGGCCTCCACTTCTGCTCTCTGAGTGTGTAAGAACAGAGAGAAAAAAAACTCACTAGGCACTTTCACTCGTGATTTAGGGCGATTTAGAGTTGGATTTGGAATATAATGAAGTTGAAGAAAAGATAGACGAAGGTAAGATCTATCCATTTTTGTTGCTTTCGTTCGCATGCATGATGTTTTTACTCTTTTTGTTTAGTTCATAACTATGTGTTCTCTGTTGTGTTAGGCATTATTTCATCACCTTTTCGAGTCATTTAGAGCCTCAGGAGTAGGATTTGCCTAGCGAAGTGAACTACTAAGTTGAAGATCAATGTATGAGCTTTGCAATACATTGATTTTTTTGTGCATGCAGGGTGGTAATTAGTTAGTCTTTTAGCTCGTCATTAGCTATGCAATGTTAGTGCATAGAAGTTAGGGAAAATTTCAAACGACAGATGTTGCATTTATAGTATTTTTTTAGAAGAGTAGGTTGAAGATGTTGTATCGATGTTAGCTTCGTCCATTAGTATTGACATGCGATAAGATCTTAATATGGTAATTAAGAAAAAAAAATGCACTGCAATTGTTCATTGCATGTGGTATGTTATTTCATGTGGTATGTTTATTACTAAGTCTATGGTTAGGAGACCGTAGGTCTACTTTATTGTGTCGCAATAATCTAAATTTTCTATGTTAAGATTACGTGCTAATGTACTTAATGATGTATGTAATTAGGTAAAATAATTCATCTTAGTAGCAAAAAGGAGGAGATGATGTGATTGAAGAAATTGTGTTTCCATGTTCGTTATCCCTTTTGAGGTGATAACCACATACATGCAAGTGTTATTTTCATATTTTTGATAGCAGAAAGAAAAATATGTGTGTAATATTGATGTTTATGTGATAATAGGTTGACTCCGTTCATATAATACTGGTGACGGATATTTATTCGAACTATTTTGACGCTTAATTGCATTCCCAAGCACATCCATATTGGAGCTGAGGTATAAATGACGCCGTAATTTTGTTAATTATTTTTATATTGATGTAATGTTGTGAATAATATGCATGACGCTGCGAGTATTAATATTTGTAAATAAATGATTGTTATTGTATGATATGAAAAAAAATATAAAACCGGAAGATATTAAACGTTTTTCTCATATGATATTAAAATGTTATTATCGTACAATTATGTTTAGTGTTTGTTTGGATAGCGAGTAATTACGCTCGGTTTTTACCAGTAGTCATTTTCCCAATAGCTCGGTTTTTGCATGTTACGAGAACCAGTTTAAGATATTTTTGGGGTAGTTAGAGAAAAGCAAATAGTGTTTTAGTTTGTTATATGCTGGAAGACGAGTTTGACAAAAAATAGATCTCGAATTACTCGTTAACCAAACAACCCCTTAAAGTCTAAGCAAATGATTATAAAAACAAACCGAACATTTATAACGAAAATACGGTTATTATTTTAGTCGTACTACTACTAAATGTTGTCATCGTACTACTACTAAATGTTCAGTTACTAATTATTTGAAATGTAAATATGGATGTTGGTTAGGTACTATGGAAAATTTGTTAGTGTACTATGGGGACGTCTTACGCGACGGTCCTTTCGGGGTGGATGTGTCCTTGTGCGGGTCGACTATAGTTGTAGTGAGAGACATGATGAACGTGGGTTACACAGCAGTTAGAAAGTGCATCCGAGCGGTGTTTGCCCCAGGGATGCAGGAAAAAAATGACAATGGAGCCCTTCGTCGTTGACAGAGGAAATGATGGGACAGCTGCCTGTTGGGGTTTGCAGCCTGTCACAGGTGATCAGTCGTGGGGGTTGTACATGAGGTTTACAAGCAATCCCAATAACTCAATGTTTGGTCAGCTGATGGTGTATGTGGAGTTCATTTCAGTCACTGATGTTGCCGGATGCAGTAGGAGGGGTGGTGAGGTCGTGTTGGCCATCACACAGCCCCTAGTGTCGGCCCATCGGAACCTATGGGCAGCCAGCCTGTGTATGACATAGGATATTGTTCTGCGGCCGTTGACATGAGCGAACACGTGGAGGGATTTCCGGAGGCGCTAGATGATGACGATCATTCTTCCGCGTCTTTCGAGTCAAGCGAAGAAGAAGAAGTTCCTCCCCAGAGGGCGGTCGCGGCATCATTGCAACCTGGGTTTTTACAGGATATGAGCATCACCAATGAATTTCACTCTGTTTCTGGCCTAGAAGGGGGAGCCTGGAGGTTGGGTAGGTTTTCCCAGACAAGAAGTGTGCTTACCAGGCAATTCATAGTTATGCAATCGCTCTCCACCGCCAGCATAGAGTGAAGCAGTATGATAAAAAAGAGTTGAAGGTCATATGCATCCACACCGCGAAAGGTTGCCACGAAAGAGTTCTCGCTAGACTAAAGCCTGGGGTATGTTAGTCATGGCATATCACAAAAATAGTGGAGCATAGCTATGAGAAAACCGGGACTCTTTCAAATCACTGCAATGTGACAGCAAAATATGTGGCATAGGCGATGGAAACGATTGTGCAGGCAAGTCTCAACATTAGTGTTAGGGCTTTGCAAAAAGATGCAGAAGATCAGATTGGCTTCCCTATCAGCTACAGCAAGGCTAGGCGTGCAAAGGAAAATATATTCCACAACTTATGGAACTTATGAGGAGGCCTATTCTTATGCCCCCAGAATGCTTCATCAGATAGCAAGTGCTAATAGGGGGACTCAAGTTTGGCAGAGAGAACGTCCAAACCCAATGAACTTAGGTGAGCTAATCCTGGACTGCTTATTTTGGGCATTCGGCCAAACTATAAAAGCCTTCAGGCACTGTTGCCCGGTATTATCAGTTGATGGTACCTTTCTCACTAGACAGTACAAGGGCACACTATTGGTGGTGATTGGAGCGGATGCAAATAATTAGCCTCTTCCTATTGCATACACACTGGTCGAGAGCGAGAACAAAGATAGCTGGTTGTGGTTCCTGAGCTGCATGAAGATGGGTGTCGTGAAAGAGCGTGTAGGTGTTTGCATCATCTCTGATCACAACATAGGATTATTAAGTGCTCTCGACATAATTAAGGAGTCGTCAAAAGAGTGGGGGTGGTCGGATCTAGAGGGAAGGTGGTGCATGCAGCATTTGGCAGCAAACTTTAACTCCAAATTCAAGAATAAGGATTGGTTCAAGTTATTCAAGAGGATGTGCATGCAAAAAACTGAAGCCAAAATGAATGCCACCTAGGTAGGTATCAATGGTGAGATCGAGCACGCGGCCTTGCCGTAGAGAGAAGATCGGAGGGGTCGTAGGACGCCCATAAATTTGAGCGAGTGGATCAGCGAGAATTGCCCTAATTTGTACAAGTGGGCGCAGGCTCACGACACCGGGGCTCAGTATGGAATAATGACCAGCAACATGTCAGAGGTGTACAATGGTGTTCTTAAAGGGGTAAGAGCGCTGCCTATCACAACCCTAATTGAAGAAACTTGGAACCGGACCCTGTCATAATTTGCAGACAGGGTTACCGTGGCCAATGCACAAGTTGAATTGAACAAGCCATGGTCTGAGAAGATGCAAAGACATCTGAACGAGAAAGCAAAGAAGTCCCAAAGCCATGGCTTCAAGAAAGTGGACGCACTTAGGAATAAGTGGGAGGTCATGTGTGAGCCAAGTCCGTTAAGGGTCACCAAAGAGGATCAAAAAAGCAAGTTGTCACCCTCGGCCCAACGTCCTGTGAGTGCACGTGTAACAAGCTCAAGCTTGAGGGACACCTTTGTAGTCATATGCTCTGGGCGGCTGCAGATCAAAAAATCAGTGTCGAGCCATACATATTGCTGTACTTCAACATGTACAATCTGTACAACACTTGGAATGGTGAGTTCTGGGCCTGGGGCATTGATATGAACTACAAAATGTTGTGGCCAGATGGGCCGAAATGGGTTTCGAACACCGACTTGATGAGAACCGCCAATGGACGACGTCAGTCTAGGCGTCATCGCAATGACATGGACCATAGCCAGATGGGAGAACCAAGGCGATGCCGTGTTTGCAGGTGTCCTGGACATTCACGTAGGGAATGCCCGTATCGAGCGAACAACACCGCGTGATGTTGATATATCTGTACTCACTATGTCTACTTATATTTGTGTCTTGCTCATAATTTTTATTTGTAATATATTTAATTTAAATTGAATCTCTTTGTATTATTGAATCTCTTTGTGTTATTGTATTTATATTTAATTTAAATTGCATCTCTTTGTATAATTGTACCCGTGATGTTAACTTCAGATAATTAATGTAAATTGTATCTCTTTGTATTTTTTAAGTTAATTTTTATTTGCATTTGTATTTGTGTCTTCCTCATAATTTTTATTTCTATGTTTGTGTGCAAGTTATGGCTGAAGTGCCAGTGCTTTTGGAGGGCCCCATGACGCCGGCCACCGTTGCCACCTATTTTTGAACCCAAATAAAAAACATGATTATCGGACTTTCAGACTTTGAACCGTAAAGAAAACATGGCCAATACACAATTCTTTTGTTGCTCACCTTGACGCTTATGGACTACATGCTTTTGCTAGGCTCACTTCATGCAAAGACCAGTTGCGTTCAGACCCATCCCTTTTGACATCTCTCGTTGACCGGTGGAGACCTGAAACCCACACCTTTCACTTCCGTTTTGGGGAGCTTGCACCTACACTAAAATATGTTTCTATGATCACTGCTCTACCAATTAGAGGTGAGCCGTTAGTCTCTCCACGAGTGTCTCCATCTTGGGCATTAAATATATCAGACCGTCTTGAGATGACAATACCAGAATCACAATGTTATGGTGGCCCTCGTGGCATGCCACTCTCCTGGCTTCGTGATAACTTTCATATTTTATCTAGCTACACTGATTCTGAGACGAGAAAAAGACATCTGTTTGCATATTTCTTGTGGCTCCTCGGGGTTATGTTTCCAAATTCACATGGGGACTTAGTTCTCCTTGGTCTCATCTACATTGTAGAGAAGATGGTAGATGAATCTTTACCCGAGTAGCCAAAATACAGCTTTGGTTCTGCCATGATATCTCATACATATAAAGGCTTGTGTGCTGCCACACAAAAACTTCCTACGGACAAAAAACTCCGTTACTTTGTGTCTCCTACGAGTTTCTACAGTTGTGGTCCTGGGAATACATCCCTGTAGGACGACCTCGTATGCTAAATCCCATACACCCATACGACTGTAGCGAGGGCAATAGTGTAACTATGGCCACCAGGTGGACAAAGGCACGGAAACATTGGTCTCCAAGTGTTGCAAAAAATTGTTACCCTATATACCACCAGCAGTTTGAGGTTCTTGATGAGTCTGGAGTCACATGGAATCCATGGACTCAGGAGCAGTTACAGATGGTCTTTGATATACGACCCATCACAGCATGCATTTTGAGCGATAGTGCATTCTGGCTGACTCGCTGCTACTTATTGTTCCTGTAGTGTGTTGAGCCTTATAACCCAGAGCGTGTCATGAGATAGTTCGGTCTCTATCAGGAGATTCCACCACCTTTTCCAAGATGTACCGACGAGGAAACTCATAAGTAAGATGTGACCTCCCAAAATAGTTAGTGTCCTTTTTAATTTACTAAACTCACACTTTGTTACATAATTTGCAGGCTAACCAATATGGTCCATGGTTGGAGTTCTTACAATTGGAGGGAACACAACAATCAATGGATACGGAAGTGGGAAATGAAGTGCTAGCAGATATAGTGCATCAACTTAGGTACATTTTATTTACATTATTTTATTACAATGATCATATGATGTGTGAAGATGCTTTGCTTTCATCACAACGGTTGATGTAATTATTTATTTTTCTAGACCGTACGATTATAGTACAGCTCAAGCGTACAAGCAGTGGTACAGCATCAGCACGCATACTAGCCTGGCCAGTCAACCAGCTACGATACCAACAAATCTCACACAGGAGGAGGAGATGCAGAGACATGTTGAGCTGCATGCAGCTTACTATCATGACCAGATGGTAATCACTAGTAATTTTTTCAGGTCCATCATTTCATAATCATTTCAACCAAATAACAACCAAATATTTTTTAGCTTGAAACTTGGAACGAAGTAGGGCAGATGGCAACGAAAAGCATGCCGGCCAGGGGACCAGCTCTCAAGTCATTCCAGAAATGTTTTCAAGAATACGTGGCAACTAAGTTCGGATGTGGTAGAGGCGACGACGTTGTCACTGGCGCGTACGACATGCCGGTAGCGAGGTCAGACAGACGGAGTGCGGCACCATCGTCCAGACCGAGCGAGGTGTGTACAAGGCATGTATAGTGGGGGGAGGGTCCGAGTACTACAACGACATTGCCATGACATGACTCATCTCTGCCACTGCATCGCTCTTCTTCGGTGCAGCTTCGTCAGCGGCAGACATCTCAGGACCATGGCACGGGCTTAGATTCGATGGCCGAGCAATATCTTTCCCCAGACCCATATGTGTACAAAGGATATGGCACATACACCCAAGGTGAAGGATCTCAGCCGTATATCTCCACGTGAGGGATCTCCATGCCAGACGAGACTCGTGTCCCAGATTTAAACCAGTACCACATACAATGGCCAGACAATACAGGCGAGGGATCTGATCAGGTAGTCATGTTTATATTTTAATGCATTTATAGTGATATCACATATTATCCTCTAACAGTTTGTTTACAATGTTTCTATGTGCAGGACATACCTGATCGTAATTGGGATGATGAGGACATCCAACGTGGCCTCAACACACGCATACGGGGATCATCACATGATCATGGCGACATGGTTAAAGCAGTAGTTATAGAATTCTTTGGAGAGGGTGTTATTGTCCCATCTTTTATTCCCGAGGAGTCACAACCATACTCCTATAATTACACTTCAGGTTCGCAACAAGGATTACAGACTCCACCACCTACACATGAGTTGCAGACACAGGAAGACCAAGTGGAGTACGGTCGTGGTCTTCGTGTAATTTGACCACCTAATTGCTTGTCGCTTTCCGGTCCTAAGGAAAGGCCAAGTGGCCATCGTCGACTAGGGTGATTCATCTATCTACGTGTGCGACCCATTGTATCTACATATGTCAGTATCAG
This sequence comes from Triticum aestivum, assembly GCF_018294505.1. NCBI lineage: Eukaryota > Viridiplantae > Streptophyta > Magnoliopsida > Poales > Poaceae > Triticum > Triticum aestivum. The sequence goes on from NC_057813.1 coordinate 595,080,833, forward strand.
ACTTTCTGACTTATGTATGAAACATCTATGTATGGTGAAATAAATATGCACGAGTCTCATTTAATTCAGATGTACTTGCATTATTAGTTTGTACTGTCTTATTATAGGGCATTATGTTCTATCTTAATTTCATGTTGTAGTTGTTGCACGATGTTCGATAATTAGTGGAGGAAAAGAAAATGCCACATTTTATTGTAAAACTATATTTTTCCATTAAGACACTGTACAACTGAAACTAAGATACATCATATTATTGAAATAAAGCTACATTTAACTACCCAAATAAAGCTACATTAAACTGCGGAAATTAAGATACAAACAATTACGAAATTTAAAATACTACCACAGGAATCTGCTGAGTCCGGTGTGGATATTTTCTTCTTCCATCGGCAGCTTCCTCTGCTGCCTTGGCCTCACGAGCCCATTCTCTCTTTCTCTATCTCTCCGCCTCACGAGCCTCCTTTCGCCGTCGTTGCTTCTCCTCCATGTGACCAGCCTCTTCCCTGTTTTTCTTTCCCCACTCCTCAAAAAACGGTGTTGCTCCGCATAGTATTCTTTTAATTCTCTCTCTTGCTCTGCTTTCTCCTCAACTTTCGCCTTCTTGCGTCCCTCTTCCGCATAGAAGCTATTCCATGCACGACGACTTCTTTCAGGAATATCAGTCACTGCCAAAGCCAGCTTCTCCGTGCCAATCCAACGATAGTACATGAACAGAGGCGGAGGAGACTACAAAAAGAAGCAAGAATGTTATTAAAGAATCAATCGAAATACATACAATATCTATTCGTGATGGTTAAAGCATACCGGAGGCTTGTCGTACTCTGAAATAGCTACGGGTGGATCTTCCTCATAATTGGCGCACATGAAAAACTTCATGCCCAACCAATCTGAAAAATCTGTTACCTCCTTCACCTTGCCAAGATCGCCACACCAACACCGCAGGACTGCCACCCCCAGAGGCAACTTGCATTCTTCATTTTCCTTGGTCTAATGCTTTGATCCGAGCACGACAAACTCATACCGACTGAAAAATGTGTTACAAACTTTGTGAAGTGGCGATTTTGAGGATGGCTAGACGAGGATGACGTGAGCCTTGGTGTCTCCTTTTATTTACTCAACCGACAAATGATTGCTAGAAAATAAGCGTGAACCGACAAAATTTTAGGCGGGATATTTTAGGATCCCTGTAGTGTCGGCACAGTAGGTTCCCACAGCCTCGGGTTCCCGTAGTGAGTGACTGATTCCCGTAGTGCTGTCGCATCAGCTCAAGCAAAAGAAGCAAAAGGAGGAGTGATTCCCGGGCAGAAGCAAAAGCAGTGATTCCCGGGCAAAAGCAGCAGCACCATCAGCGTCCATATTCCTGCACGGGGCAATTAGCGCCATCAAGTCGTTGTCGCTGTCGTGTGGGAATCAAGTCGCTATCGTGTGGGAATCACAGGAAGCCGCCTCGCGCAGTGGCGGCATGGCCCACTGGCGGGGCATGCGAACAGTGCGGCATGTCGCCCCGGGAGCGGAAGTAGCAGTGCCGGCCGCCTTGCCTTGTGGCGGCAGGGCCCACCAGGCCAGCCCATTCCATCCCAGCACGCGTCATCCTGTTCTGCCCCGGTGGCCGCTTGCAGGCGTGGCGGCAGGGCCTGCCACCTCTAGTCGTGGCAACAGGTGCCACGTGTCGCCTTCCGCGGCTGCCGCCAGGACTGAGGGGGTCCTTTTTGGGATTTTCGTCCGGAGGGGGTCTTTCCTGGCAATCCCAGTGGGCAGAGGGTCTCTTTAGACAAATAATTGTATTGTGCTTGTGTGTATGGGAGGGAAGGACGTGGGGCGTATGTGTAGGGTAGGGGTATGAATGTGTATCGCACTGGCGGCAGACCCACTGACAGGATGGCAACATTATCGGATGGTCCGTGGGACCAGGTGTTACCTCGTACTACCTAGACGATGGTATAGAATTTTCACTATGAACCATTTCATTGTTGCGATGCGTGCAGTGACATCTCCGAACCGATGGGGTAAGTTCATGCAATTAAGGGGATGTGATCCATGGCGACGATGGCCGATGCGGTGCATGGATCGGTCAGAGATGGTGTGGCCTTCGTCTTCCCACTCGATATGGCCGTTAGGTGAGCCCTGCCCGGCCCAAATCCGCATGTCATTTGAGTAATCGATTTTGTGTTTGGTGTTGAGGTATAATGTGTTGCCTAGTCTCTTCCATCAGATCGGCCTTTTGATTGCATTGGATAGAGCATGTACTTCTACAAGGTATCAGAGCCAAGAGGTTTTGAGTTCAAGACCCGGCTGGCTGATTAGAGGTGAGTGTCATGGTAGGTTGCCAATCTTCCAAGAACAGATCCGCACGGTGCCATCGGATCTTAGATGGGGGAGCAAGGTAGGCAGCCGTTCGGAGGAGGCTGCTCCTGACCGACTCTTGAGTCTTCAGTGGCGGCGAGCATTCGCATCCACGGAGATGATAGTGACCATGTGGCGAGCTGTCAGAACACACTTGCGATATCCGGTGAATCTGCTGTCAAGCCTGACTCATCCAAGAGCGACTGGTTGGATCAAAGAGGTAAAACAATGTGTGTTTGGCTATGTTCTTTTTCTGTTTGGCCTATGTACACTGCAAGCTTAAGACTGAAAACAAAAGATGACTGAAGAAGGTAACATTTTCGGGGGGTGGCTGGTTAGCGAAATAAAATTTTGAGATGGGATGTTTGTGGTGTGGGTATGTTGCTTCTGCTTAGATAACCAATGTTGGGTAGGAGAATTGCCTAGCCTGCAGTCTTGGAAGAAATAGTAGCAGTGAAAAAAATGTGAATCAAATCATGGACGGCTTCTATCTCGATGCAATCTATGCAAGGCAAGTAATGTCTATTGTAAGTGGAAAATTCAGCACCGTAGCTTTGCACAAACAAATCGAGGTAACGTAGTTCTTCAAAGCAATGATAGTAGATTGATAAATTCGCCAGGCAATGTATGTAGTAAAAATGATAGTTTGAAAATGCAGAATTTGCTGTGAGATTTGGACTGGATATTCAGGAGGTAAGAGTCAACACAACTGTATGGACATTGCATGTTTGTTTGTGGTTTCTTAAAATGGTCAATTATTGTTGGTTGAGCCTAGGTAACTGGCGTGTTGTATGTATGACTGTAGGATTACTTGCTGCTGCAGGAAGAATAAGGGGGTGCTTGTTTCCAGGGACTTTTTAGTGTAGGGACTAGAAAAAGTCCCTCTAAGAGACTTTTTAACCAAACGAGAGGGACTACTAGGGACTAAAAGTTGATTTTTGGGATTAAATGAAGACGACTCTCAAGGAGAGTCGTTTTTGGAGCTTTTTGAAACTTTTCTAACAATACCCCTCCCTGCACCCATTGCCACGCCACCCCATGGTGTTGTTTGATTGTTATTTTTCTGTATACTAGGGATAACATGGTCATTTAATAACCTCTAGGAAGGGACTAGGGACTTTTTAATCCCTAGAAACAAACAGAGAGGGACTTTTTAGGGACTAGGGACTTTTTAGTGGGGACTAAAAAAAGTCCTAGGACTTATGAATCAAACAGGGCCTAAGATGCCATGCTTGAATTGAGTGAAGACGAAAATGAGGAGAGGAAAGCAATGGTAGCTGGGAGTGGTTGTACTGGTGCTGACGCAACATTAAATTGGGGCTTCGCCTGCCCTGGCTTCCAACATTCGCCTGGGAACAGGACCATGGTGTGGAATCCGGTCTATGAAAAGTGGTAGTAATCGAAGAGACTTTAGAAGACCAGAATGAGTCCATCAGTTTTTTTTGAACTTCGGCAACCTTTATTACGTAATAGTCATATCAGTTACAAGGGAGGGGATGAAGAAATCAGGGGGGTGCTCATGCCAAATCCCATTAAGCTTCCCTCTATAACTAGCCCTGGCTAGCGAATGCGCTACCGCATTACTTTCCCTAGCACAGTGAGCGATCGTCGCCCTGCCGAAAGAACTCAACAAATTTATGCAATCATCAGTCACCACCGCCGCAGAAGCGCGGTACTCCGAAGGGTCCATAATAGCTTGTACTATTTCCTGTGAGTCTGACTCCACAGCCAGCGAATAAATTCCCAAGTCCGCTGCCAAACGCATCCCTTCCAAGAGGGCAAACACTTCCATCGTCAAGACATCCATGGCATGCTGTTTAAAAGAACAGGAAGCAGCAATGAAAGCTCCTAAACTATCACGCAGGACAACTCCAGTTGCTCCTCCACCCTCATCCACATGATAGCTTGCATCAACATTTAGCTTAATCACTCCATTAGCTGGTCTGGACCATCTAATTTCTCTCGCCGGTACATTTGCCTTGGCAGCTAGCGAGTTTTCCACAATACCACGAATACTCATGGCCGAACGAACCGGGATACTAACGGTCTCATGATGATTGATTTTCCGACAATTCCACCACAAGTACCATCCAGTAACCATTACTGTCTCCACCCCATTATCGATTGGCAATTTTATCTCTCCAGGTAACTCAGAGTACAATAGCTTTTCAAGAATGACCGACCCAGATCACGCATGGGCTGCGGCCGTCTCGATCATAGTTTCCAAACCAAGCCCCCAAACAATCTTTACTCGATCACGAGTAAACTACATATGGTGCAAATCCTCGGGGTCCTTACAGCACACTGGACAAACCACCGGCGTCGACAAATGATGATCTGATAGCGTACAGTAGCATGGCACGATCCCGTGCAACACCCTCCAGTTGAATACATTCACCTTAGGCAACACCGCCCTCCCCCAAAGGACCTTCCAGCACTACAAAAAAATACACTTCTGTGATGATACGTGTTTGGCACAGTAGGTCGCGTTTTTTGTCATGCATGTACATCCATGACAATTTTATGACAGAATCAAGATAGTCATACATGTGTTGTCGTAGAAGTGTTCCAGGACATTACCAAAATTATCATCACAAAAGTGTCCACTTCCATGACGATAAATCGCGCGTCACAGAAGTTCTTTCGTCAAGGGTGACCGACACGTGTCATCCACCGTAACGGAACGTCGTTAAGCTATCGGGTCGGGTTTTGGATCCGATAACCCGTTAATAGCCTGGACCAATGGGAAATTTCCATGTGTAAAATTCTGATTGGTCGAAGGGAACACCTATCAGCTCATCAGTGGGCCAGATGTCGCCTGTCCATTGGAGGAGACATGCCTATGATACATCGACACATGGTTGGGCCCAACAGAGGCCCATATAGGTTAAAAAGGCCGGCCCAGTCAAAGGCTCGTAGTACTTAATCAGGTACTAGTGGGCCAGCCCAATGACGGTCTGCTTAATAAAGGCCCATTTACGGCCTGAAACCAGATCTTTACCGTTAATTGTTCGGCCAAAATTTGGGCCCATTTACGGCCCAAAGCCAGATCTGGCCCGTTAATTGTTCGCCCAATATTTGGGCCCATTTGCGGCCCGAAGCCAGATATGGCCCGTTAATTGTTCACCGAATATTTGGGCCCAACTACGGCCCAGTGACTTTTGGCCTGTTAGGGGCCTGATGTAGACATGGGCCCATTTCAGCCCGGTGTGACTTTTGGCCTATTAGAGGCTTGATGTAGACATGGGCCCATTTCAGCCCGGTGTGACTTTCGGCCTGGGAATGGCCCGTGCTGCCCATGGGCCATATATGGTTCGACGAGACATCGGGCTCACTAACGGCCCGTGCTAAAGGTGGCAACAGTTAAGCCCAACGTGACTTTGGTCCTGTTAAAGGCATGTTGCGTAATTCGGCCCATTGATGCCTGTACTAAGCTTTTGGCCTCTTAAAGGCCCATAATATCAGTGGGCCAACTAAGGCCCGAGATATGTTTCGGCCTGGTAACGGCCCGTGAGCTAACTGGGCCCAAAAAGGCCTAGTCTACATTTCAGCCTGCTGAAGGCCCGTCGACGACTAGTGAAAATTGAGGCCCAACATGCATTTTGGCCTGCTAAAGGCCCGTGGTTTCATCTCGCCCGTAACAGGCCAGTACAATATTCAGCCTGTTAATGGCCCAACGCTACCTGGGCCAAACTAAGCGCTGGGTCGACAAAAGGCCCAACTAAAATGTAGGCCGGTGTAAGTTTGGGCCTGGCGCAATGTGTGAAGGCCCCAATCATTCGGGCCCAAGAAAGACGCAGGCCGGCCCAATTGTGGCCCGCTAAAAACCAGGCCCATTAGAGTCGAATGTTTCGGCCCGGTCGACTACATCTGATTTGTTTTTAGATAGCGAATGATGGCAGTAACTAGTAGGAATTAAGAACAAACCTACTCTATACAATAAAGAAATTATGGCATAGTAACTAAGAACAAACCTACTCTATACAATAAAGAAATTATGGCATAGTAACTAAGAATAAACCTACACTATAGAATAAAGGATTTAAGGTATATTACATCCACTGGGCATCGAAGTTCGCCACCAGTGATCATAAAGCGCAACGAAGAAGCAGATTGCAAAAAATGGGCACCATTGGAGCGTAACAAAATAATACTAAACCGAGACCACTTCCAAGACAGTTCAAGAAAGGTTAGCCTTGCGAGGGAACTGCTCCGCAAGCTGCTGAGCAAGGCTGTGAGACCGGCCTAGCATGTCGGTCATAGCTTCCAGGTGTAGCTATTTAGCGATGAGGTTCTCATTGGTGTTCTCCGCAATCTTTCTTAGAGATAGGACTTCAAGTCGAAGTTGAGTTGCAGAATGCCTTTCTGCTAGAACTTAGGACTGAAGAAGTTGAATTGATTCAGACAATGAATTCTGTGAGCTTGTATGACTGTTAGTCTCAAGTAACTTGAAGACTGCATCAAGACAAGACTTTGGGGTTGTCTCGCTATCTTCAAGATGTTTTGCCTTCTTTGCTGCAATATATATTGGGTTTGTCTCACAGTCTTCAGCAGACTTGTGCATGCCATTAGGCATATCACCCTGAAACAAAGCAGAGAGATGACAGGTTTTGCACGTGTATAAACAAAAACGATAACCGTGTTGTCAATTCCATCCAATTTCAAATTAGAAAATAAAGAGTAAGTTCAAAATATCAATAGCATAATTTGGCATTCTTCATAATGCGGGGAGCTTCACCATACTATTGGATTACCATGTCAACATAACAAGCATCGATGAAGGGCAAAGAAAATCATTGTATCTATTTTGGATAATGTGCATGGCATGTTGTTCATATCATCAGCCACATCAGTAAGATAAAGCAGGAGATGACAAGGTGCAAACGTGGGCTGCTTCACCACACACTGGATTATAGATCCACAAAAACAAGCATACATATCGGGAGTATTAAGTAATGTGCATGGTATGAATAAGGAATTTGGTTTTACAAGTAAAACTTAGAACTTACGGTTGAGAAAACAGCAAATCCCTGGAAGGCTTTAGAAAACGATAGGGAGTATGAGAAAATTAAACAACAGTTGAGGATAAAGGCTTTAGAAGGACTGACTTACATTAACAGTTAACACCGGATTTATAATGCCCTTCTCCATGTCAAGCGAAGGATAACTCAAGAATTTCAGCATTGAATCTTCTTCATAAGCATTTCCTATACTCTACATTTTGTAGAAAGTAATTATAGATATGATAATACTAGAAGGGATAGAGGATAATGAAGATAAGATGCAGATTGATGCTACATAATCAACTACCAATCCCTGGAAGTACAAGCGTTACAGGACAAAATGTACTGACAAGAGCAATGGGCTACACTTCTACACTGGCACTGTCTGTATTCTACTTGTTGGTAAGATTAAATATAGATCTGATCTTTTTTAGTAAATGGTGGGCGGGGGAGCTAAGATGCAGAATGCTACACAATGAACCAATCCCTCTTCCCATAATACAAGAGTGTTTTGAACACTGGTGTACTCTACAAAACATTCTTATATTATGGGACGGAGGGAGTAGCTGTTAATGTAAGTACAGTGATAGACCACGTTCAGTCCTTACAAGAGGACTGTAGAGCTAAACCTCTTCAAAATAATTGGGTTGATTCTAAATTTATGTAAGAGTCCATACAGATCTTATAATGTCCACCAAATGGACGATTACGAGGCTAACATGTGCAGTGATGCTACATAATCAAACAACTATGAAAGTAAGTATGGTAATACAAGGCAAGAGGTACTCACAAGAGCAATGCAGTGTGTAGTATAGTTGCGAGATTATGTGGTCCCTTGAGAACGAATGTTCTTCTGCTAAAAGTTTTCGTACAAGTGAGACATTAAGGCAAATGCAAAAATGTAGTTCAAATTGTGATGTGATATCATAGACAGTACCTTATGCTGCAGTCGAGACCAATGTGTAACAAGATTATTCTAGTCACCGTCGGATAAATGTAGCACCGGAGACTTTACAGAAATTTCATTCAGAGGCTTGCCATCGAAGTGCTCTTGCCTCAGGTAGGAATGATACTTCATCAACGAGTGCTTGAAAAGCGCAACCAACCCTTGTTCATCTTCACAATCCAGTTTGCTCCTTGCCTATTTAAAAGAATGAAGTCTTGTGTCTTCTCTCAGCAGAAACATATGCAGTAATGACCATGAATAACATTAGTACATTACTTACGTGTAAGTTGCGGAGGAAGACTGGAAATTGTTCTGTGTCTGCGGTATAATCTTTCCATGAAGGAAAGATGCGCACAATGTTCGTGACAACAACATAAGCTTCGTCTTCTAAACTGGGAAGAAATGGAATAGGGGTCCTATTTGCTGCAATTGGGGCTCTCTCTGGTTCGAAAAGGGATTTGGCAACTGGATTTGGTGTACTCTTTGCTGGAATGGGGGTTTTGCGTCGTAGAGCTGGTGTTATGTCAACTGGCATAATCATATTGTTTGCTGCAATTGGGGTCTGCTGAGTTGGGGCATCAGAAATGACCAGTGTAGTAGGGCTAGAGTCTACTAGAGTTGGGGTGTTTTGTGGTTCAGGTGATATTGCAACTACACCTAATGGGCTATTTGATTTATCAGGTGCCACTACCTTTTCCAAATACTTTGCTTGTGCTCCTTGACGATCAGCAATCGCCCTCTTCCTTTTGAACGTCTGATTCACAAGAACAACATTTGAATGGATGAATATGGTATGATGACAAATGGAATATGTACTGAAAATGGATAGGCAGAGCGTATTCACAGACACGATGTGTAAACTAAGCTAATGGCAGTTCAACAAAGTAGAAGCAATGCAAAGTATCAGTTGCAAGATATGTGCGAGCAATGTAACCTTGGAAAGTTAGAGCAAGTACCTTGATGGGTGAATAAGATAGGGCATCTTCCTCTGACTCCTCCACTAGGAAGCTACATTGACTTAGGTCTCCCTCTAGCTCAGAATCACTATTAGGATCATATTATGAGCATGAATCTGTAGGTGGAGAGTGTTTGCATTGCATTGCATCCTGACTTGATTTCAGTCCCTTAATGCCAAGTTTGACAGCCATGGCATTGTTCTGCTTTATTCTTTTCATGCGCGCAAGCTCATAATCATTATGATGTTGTTCAGAATCTCAGATTCATGAAAACATAAAAAGTAGTCAGATTATCTACGGAGTGCATTGCGGATTCAACTCGAGGAGTGTCTCCTTATAAACCCCTGCATATGCAAAGTTCACCCCCCCCCCAACCATGCTGACCAGACCAGACACAGAAATACAAACCCCTTATGTCTCTATAACAGGCATGCACACATTTCAAAACTGAAGTAGGAACATTAGAATCATATGAAATTCGTATTTGAACAAATAAACTAAGCAACTATGAGTGGCATAATGTTTAGCTTCAAGGGTGGAGTGTTGGTAGTGCAACACAAAGCAAGTAGGCAGATTGTATTCCATGTGAAAGATCGAATCCTATGTAAAAGCGGGAAATGACACTTTCTTTCTATACAATATAGTGTTCGTTGCCCACACATGATGGAAGAGATCACATAGAGAAATACTATTCACCCATGTCTATGGTTCCAGTATTTAGAAATAGGGTGGTCCACCCTAAAAAAATATTGACAACAAATATGACAAGGCAAGCATAGATGTAGTGAATCAATCATTTACTTGTGAGCTTACTAGGATAAGTATGTAGAATTGTAACTGTAGTAAGAGACCGTCCAGAATCTGAATGAAGAAGTTTGTCTAGCACTTATTGTTTGCAACTAATTGATGTGAATAATTGGATATTATATCGAATGAGTAAGAAAGACAAGTAAAATTGTCAACAAACCTGTCTTGCAGTAGTAATCTGGGTCAATGTCACTACGACCAACAATCCAATATGACTAGTGTCTGTTCCGAGGGCCGGAATTTTGAAAACACTGTGAACTTTAGAGGTACTAAAGATTACATAAATACATCTAAACTATTAAGTGTAGGTAGCACTGAGCACACAACAAACCCCAATGACAGTCCTGCCTTATGAGTAATGAATCAATTAGAAAATGTGTGATGAGGAGTGGCTACTGATTGTTGAGGACGTATCTTAGGATAAATCGGGTTGGCTTGGTGGGTGCTGCACGCCTGAGCCCTGAACGGACTGGGAAGGTAGGCACGGCGGCGCGCCCGGGCAGCGGTGACGCTGTTGGGCGAGCGGCTCTTGGCCTCCTGTTAGTCCGGCGTCTCCTCCTAGAGTCATGCCGTCCGGGGACGGCAAGTCGCCGGCGAGGCAGGCGGCTGGGGGCGAGTAGAGATTGGAAGCGCGCAGCAGATCAAAGGGGAATCGGGGCCTAGGTTGACCCAAAATCCTAGGGTGGGCCAGCCCACCGTGGGCACCCTGTAGAGATACACACCCGAGCGGCGAACATGCATTTTCGAAACTAATTTAGGAACATTTAGCTGACCAATTAAACAACTCTGTTTTAATAATATCATATTCGTATTTGAACAACTAAGCTTGTTTAGCTTGATGGGTGGAGCAGTGTTATTATGACACGAAGCACGTATTCTGATCGTATAGTGATCATAAAAGGGGGAAACTCTAAGCATATTTTTTAGCAAAAGAGGGTTTCCCCTCCGATTTCTATTAAAGAAACCACCATGGAACCAACATGATCAATTAAACCCTAAGCATGATCAATTAAACCGTATTATGGCTGTGCCATGGCAGATTTGAAGCTGCAAACCGGAGAAATGATATTTAGCATCCATTGTTTGCTTCAAACTAAGAACTAAATTCTAAGAGCTGAAAAGAAAGTAGAGTAACCAAGTTAAGATCTATTTTCTGGTTGGGATCAAAAAGTTGAGGAGATATGAACTACCACTTCTCTTGTGGCACCGTGTAGGCATCGGGGGTGCGATGGATGTCGGTGGCATTGAAGCAGATCTGCGATGGTAGATGGGTGCATCGGGGGATAAGTCCCGTTGCGGTGGAAGAGAAGGTCGTATGAGCGGCCCCGACAAAGAGGACAACGGCTCTTATGAAGCGAGTGGACGTGATGCAAGGCTATTGGTCTGTCGCTGTGGATGAGAAATGTCCATCTCTAGCAGTGGATGACACGGTCTTGGTAGGTGCTCTGGCATGGTGGAGGACGGTGACGATGGATGTGGTGGAGGACGGCGGCAATGGATGGGGTGGCGGACGGAGGCTGGTGTGGGGATGGGGTGTTCTAGCACGGACGGTGTATGAATCAGAAAATGGAGGGAGAGGTATGGGGAACCATGTTTTTGGGACGCGCCTGTCTGAAATATGGGAAAGTTACGAACTTAGCCCCCGTTTAAAATTTGGACGTCTCGTCGGTTGGGGATAGGACGGTAATCTCGCATCTCACCAATATTTGCCCAGAGCGATTTCGGGCGAGGAGAGGGTGGTTGGCGCCCATGGTTGGCGCCCACGGTGTATGAACGGGGCTGACAGGTAGGGCGGTTGTGTCACGTCTAAGTGAAGTTACAAACCTGCCCCTACTGAAAATATTTGCCTACATCGATTTCGGACGAGTCGACTTTGTTTTGCCGCCCACCATGTATGAATGGGAAATGGAGGGAGAAACAAAGGACTTTCGGACGAGCTTGAATCAAATGGTATTTGCTACCCATGTTTGATGCCCACCGTGTCGGAATGGGCTCAGAGGCGGTCGTGTCACGTCTAATTGAAGTTAGTAACCTACCCCTATTTAGAGCAGTGGTAATCGGGCCGATGGATTGTCCGTGTAATGGGTAGACAGTAATTTCCATCTCCCAAACACTTGGCTTCGGGCAGCCGAAGTGGGAGTGGACATTTTGCCGCTTCTTTCGAATTTTGGGACAATAAGCATCCACGTTTACCATGGCAACTAAATTCGAATCCATTTTGTATTCCTATATCAATCTTTATAAATCATTCTACGTGTTTTTATATATCTTAAAAAGGACGACAAAGATGTATTCCACTGTCATATATGAATATGGTTTACAAATGCCAATACTCAAATTCAATAGTTGGAATCCAGTTTAAGGTGAATTCGAATATTTGGAACACTTCATGTCCAACTCAAATGTCACACGCAGCATAATGTGTACTCCCATTTAGATATGTACACAAGCGATGTATCAAGATTCAAATACCAAGTCAATCAACCAAGAATATACAGAACTAACATACATATAAACACTTATAGAGTATATGGATCAATAATATCAACTAACATACATAAGCCAGGCCGTTGTACTTTTTTTGCTATAACAGCATCCTTTTTTTAGCCAGCATCTTGGCCCTTTCCGATGCGTGCCACTTATGGTCCATCTATACTACTACTATTGCTGAATGCACATTCAGCCCGATTGGCATATTTGTAGGTCTGGCACAGCAATCCAAATGAAATGTCTCCGAGTCTTATCAATTAATACAGACTTGTGCTCAAATAAAATTACAAACCAAAAAACAATTATTACAAGATCTCTAAAACAAATGGTTTGATTGATTACATGAACAAACAACACAAAGGTTATTCAATGATGGAAAGAACATTTCACCTATGATTTACCAAGTAGGAATTTAATTTCCTTTTTTCCTTCAGGACCTTAACAATCTGGTCAGTCTCAGCTTGCTTCGTTTTGAAATCCACCAAATATTTAATGGTTGTCGTGAGTACTGCTTGTGATTGTGTTGTTTGCTTCCTCAACATGTCAACTTCATCTCTAAGTGCAGAAGCAGAATCCCTTTGTACCACTAGTTTAGCCTCTAGAGCATCAACAGTTGGCAATTCATAATGCACGATTGGGCCAGTGCCATTGCTGTGGGATGATGCAACGTCCATGGGGACCTCGCTCTTTGATCTTGGGTTAACCTATTTTGCACTTAAAGTTCTGATTGGATTCAGAAAAGTTGAAGTTAGCAAAGCATCTCAACTGGGAGTTATAACAGCAAACCAGTTAAACAAACAAGGAATTAAAGAGTTTCATTTGGATGCTGAAAAGTAGTTATTAACATCATTGTAACCCGCTATTGCAGCAGCAAAGCAGTTAAACAAACAAGTAGATATTTAAGTTAAGGCAAACAGGTAATTCTTAACAGTAAGTGTCAAACACATATATAGGCCCAGTCTACAATATGATTAACATGTTGTGTCATTATGTAATCAGTAGCAAACTAAATTAAGCCAAGCAACGTAATTGAACAATTTTGCAATAAGTGGCTAACTAAAATTACGAGAAGCAGGTAACTGAACTTACGCTAGTTCTTTGTACAGGCACACGGCAACTTGTTTTTCGCTTACAAGGTTGTACGAAGGAGTCCATGGCATCAATTGCTTGGATACGCAGTCCCAATACTTCTTTCTTCCCAAACTGCATTGGTAAGTTGAATGGTTAATCTGGTAAGATGGTGCGTCCCTGATATGTTATATGAGGACGTGTAGTCAGACTAGTTGTAGCCACACACATCACACTGGCTTTTACTGTATATTTCATGCGATTACTTTTGGCATATCGAGATCTAAGCAATCTACAATAGGATGAAAAGATTGGCATCCTTCACATTATTGGCAAACTCAGTTCATAGAAACAAGCAATTCAACCATTCTGTGGGTAAATCATAAGCGCCACTGGAATATTTTTCACTACCCAATCATACACGCAAAAAGGGGCGACGCCACCATAGGGGCTGGTATGGGCGGCTGCCTCAGGTGGCTGGAAAATGTGCACCTAGTTTGAGTCGTCCAAGTTGGCCCAGGCTAGTTTTGTTCGTCCCAACGCACGAGCAGGCAATGTAAAAAATGAAGAAAAATGTTTCAATTTAGATGGGCCAATAACATAAGTGCAAGGCAGGCCCTATAGCAGGCTCGCGGCCCAAACGAGCACCTCCCGTATCGATCGACAGCAGGAAAAATCCCAATTGATTCGCTCCAGCCTCCAGTCCGGTTCACTCCTAACCTAGCCGCCGCTGGACAGACTGACATAGCACTTCCTCACGCCCTCGTTGGAGGGCGGTCGCCGGGCTTCAAGCGAACGGAAGGACAAGAAGATGAAGATCCAACCCTGGGTGTAGCCTGCGTCAGAGGCAGCGGCGGCAACACGGGCATGGCATCGAGCTTGCGCAAACGGACAGTCACAGCTTGCAAGAGTAGCATGCGCAACGAGCAGGTACATCACATCCCTGATTATATCTAATTCAACTCTTCAATTTCTGGGCAATAGTTAAACCTGACGGTGTTGTAAAACTGCTTGTATGTAGGGAATCTATGAGAAAATGAAACCAATTTCTACTTATTTTATAACTCCCCCTATCAATACTGAACTGACTGAATCTGATGTATCTAATCAAGTTTCCGATGCAAACATACAAGCTCATGTTGTTCTTGAGTCTGAAGTGTCTAATGAATAGACTGCTAATGAAGGATTTGATGCAAACATTTTACATGCTCCTGGTGATGAACATATAGTGTCTAATGAGGGATCAACTGCAAGCATTTTGCAAGCTCATTGAAGGATTTAGTGTGTAATGATGATCTGCTATGTTGAGAGAGATAGAGATTTGCAGGCATTGATGACAAGCAAATTATAGTGCATTTTCATAGCTTGAGGAAACATCGAGGACATCTACCAGAAAGTCCCCATATCATGACAACATAGCATAAATACGTTTCTAATATGCTGTTTGAAACTATTGGCATACTTGTGCAGGATAGATATGTTGATATGCAGTTTGTGCATTGGTTATAGGTGCAATTACACTTTGATATTTTCAGCCAGAGACGAATAATTCAAGCAGGTACAGACCATGTTTGTAGTCCTTGTACACCATGTTACATTTTGTGTTTTTGGTGCTTGCATCATTTAGTGTTTATAATCTGAACTACTTTGGATCATTAGCTGGTTTTTAAAGTGCATGTAGCTTCACATTTCTCAAGTTATGTTGATTTCCGGAGTGCAAGTGCCTTCGTATTTTTAAGTTAAATGTTCGCCCCTGGTAACTTGAATTCGTGGATCCGCCACTTCATACAAATCATGCACGAATGCCAGTACGAATTAAATGAAATACAGGGACTTACGCTAGCTTGTTGTATAGGCTCACTGCAGCTCTGCTTGCGCTTGGGATGTTCCATGTACAAGTCCATGTTACCACTTGCTTGGTTGTGCGGGCCTTGTGCTCCTTGCATCCCCCTCTGCATTTTTGACACGGCGAATGGTTGGTCAAATAAGAGGAATCGACCTTGATGTTGTACCAGAGTACAAATACTTACAAGGTTATACGGGTGTGCAGGATGTGTACCAGATCCCATAGCGCCGTCATGCTTTGCTAAAAATGGATTTGCTTGTTTCAGATGATATCTCCAGAAGAACTAAGAGTTAAAGTCAGAGTTGCATAGGCGTGTAAGCTAAGAGAGCAGTGAAAGGATATCCAAACATCGTCAGAACAGTGCACAAGGGAGTGATGTGTGGATACCTAGTTTGGGTCGGCGTTTGGGCATGCTCGCCTAGCTAGAGTGTGGGTCACTTCAGAGCCATTGAGGGTGATGCACTGGCGTTGGCTGGCCGCGCATGGATGCGGATCTTGAGTGGCAGCGGAGCGCTATGATGCGGTGGACGAGACCGTTGGTGAAGCCCCAACGGCCTCGGGGGCGGAGGTGCGATGATGTGCTCGGTGAAGTAGCCCCGGTGAGATAGGAGACGGCGTCGGTGAAGCGCACCTGATGCGGTGGAACTCGGTGTCTGTGAGGCACATCGGTTGCAGTGGCCAATGTTGTCGATGGACCACCCCGTGCGGTGGACGAGGGCGTAGATGAGGTAGCTCCGATGCAGTGGTGAAGCGCGACCGTCGTCTTTGTCCGGCATAGAGGTGGGAAAGAGACGAGACGAGGGGCGATTCAAACTTTGCTTGGGTTGGCGGTGAATTAGGGATTTGAGCAATCTGGGCGCGGAAGGGGACGGTGGAGAAGAGAGATTTTGCAGGGCTGGAATTGGGGCCGCCAGATATTTCAATCCGAAACATGGAAGAGCAAACTTATTTTGTT
>NC_057813.1:595097537-595098188 GCF_018294505.1 Triticum aestivum
CACCGAAGCAGCGTCCACCCCGACACGACCCTGGTGTGCCTGGTGCGCCTACATTTGAGAATGCAAACGAATCTTCTTTCATTTGCAAATGAATCTGTATGTATTACCATGCATGTGTTTTCCTTGCAATAATTTGTCATTCGAAATGAGATACTCCCTCCGTTCACTTTTGTAAGTCGTTTTAGACAACTTAAAATGAAATGTTTTGCACATTGTCTGAAATGTCTTCAAGGTCTTATAAAAGTGAACAGAGGGGGTACTATAAATTAATTAATGAGGAGTTATTTGAAAAAAAATCGGAATGGTATCCACGCTAACGTGGATTAGAGTGTGTGTCACATAATTGGTTATTTGAATTAGAGTGTGTGTCACGTAGCGATCTCCAATTCTAACGTGGATTTCACATTTCACTGTATCCACGCTACTTTTTTAATACAAATTCATATGTATATGATGAACACCATGGTAGTGAGAAAACTTTTGGATGGATTCAAACATATGACCTACAAAAAAGCACAACAAATTGAGTCAATGTCAACTTTTCGAAACTTAGTATGGCACGAATTCGAAATAATTACTCGTATGCATGGTTCTCATTTCAAATCTTACAATGTACACCGAATTGAAACATCGATGTTAAGTCTCGTACTA